>NC_073389.1:4496390-4683323 GCF_028641065.1 Leucoraja erinaceus | reverse complement strand
AGTCACAAAGAGGAGCTTTGTTTTTCGCAAGACACCCACTTACAATTCGGAAAGTAAAGCCTCCCAGGCTCGGGGGCAAACCATCCATACCTCTGGACGATTGTTGCATAGAGAACAGCTGGCAAGGTCATCATGGATCAGCTCATCTCCCACCTCCAAGCCCACATGGACGGTTGGGGACAAGCTAGAGGTCAGATCTAGTCTCCTTGCTGAACTACCACTGCAGAACACAAATTTACTGAGCCAACAGACAGTACTTACTTTTCATAACCTGCTCCTCAGCTTTACACACGCATTCAATAGTGTTCATGTTTGAACGGGGCTACAAACCGTGAATAAAAAGTGCAGTTAAGTGGCTTATTTAGTTTTAGTTGGTCTTTAATAATTTTTAACTAATTTCTAGTACGTATATACTAATCTACTAATTTTTATTTAAATGTAAGGTCACAGTGGATAGGAGCAGAATGATGGGCCATTCGCCCATCAAGTCTACTCTGCCATTCAATCGTGGCTGATCTATGTCTCCCTCCTAATCCCATGTATTTGAAGTTTTTAAAAGGACTGATTATCAGAGACACACAAAACATTTCAAAGGCCATTGACTGCAGAAGGCTGTGAAAGGCCTTCAAGATATTCTAGGGATGAGCTCTCAAGATCAGTGCCTGAAGCAGAGTTGAATTGGTGACCTTGCTACTTCATGGAACAGTTGCAACATGTGGACCCCTGATCTTGAGGAGTGGGGAAATGCATCTAAAGCCTGGGTGGGGCTTTGAGTGCGAGCAATGGGCTGGTCAGAAAGGATGCTTGTAGCAGGGTAACATAATATGACCTTCAAGTGTACAAAGTACCAGAACCCGACTTTCCCAGGGTGCTGGGAAAGTATGTAACTCTGCACAGAGATAGAAATGACTGCACGAGATACATCTTAATACAAAAACAAACTTACTGAGAGGCCGGCCATTGTTCGATCTTCGTGAACTACTTTCTTGTGATGCCCCATCTACTGATGATAGCTTGGGGGCTTCTCATGATACTTAAATGGCTTCTTCAGGGTATCTAACCAGACTGTCATTCGATCATCCGGCTCAAATTCTGTTACGAGAGCGGGTTTCATAATCATCCAGGGAACTCCACGACCCCTGACGCCTTCCTCGAGGGTGGAGGGGAGTAGCTTCTGTCTCTGCGCCCTATGCCTTCGTTCAGTGTGAGTAATCTCTACTACTTCTGTGATGTGATCGCCTATCCTCCTCATAACCTCTTCTGCCATTCCTCTGATTAGAACTTGCTGTGCCTGGATCTACTATAATCGGACTCATCATCACTGTAATCTCCATGGCTTCGTTCTCTTGGAAGCATCCGTCCACCATCTTCAAACATCATCCCTCCTGTTCCCAAGGTATCGTGCGGTTCGATCTTCTATCTTGCGAGCTCCGACTTGACCTTGATCCTCACCTGGGACCTTGGATTTCCACGAAGCTCCGATTCCAAATATCCTCGTGGCTTCTTGCTCTTGTGCGATAATTCCTTCGGGATGATGTTGCGGTTTGTTGTGATGAGGGAAGGCTTGTCTCACGGATTGGTTTCCAATATTGGGGCAGGTAGATAACACGCCGATCAATATCTCTGACTCCCATTTCATTTTAAAGAAGACAACATACTGGGAGGTGGGCTACCACTTATGCGGATTTCATTGTGTAGAGGCTGTATAGTGCTTAAGTTTTTCACTTCATGCTCCAGCTGGTCCAACATTTTAACTGAAAGGTTTGGATGGGCACTGTAAGGTATGCTGTTCTTTGTGGAAAAATCTACATCAGGGAAAAATAAGGGAGAGATTATATTTTTGTATAAATGCTTCAAAATACTTTAGGACACACCTGAATTCTACTTAGTCTTATGGATCTTTCAATAGAAGAGACAGAAGTATAACCACAATTACTAAAGACTAGGCAGAGTAAGACAATAATGTGAACAATTACTCAGTTTCGGGGGTAAAACAATCATATAATTTTCAAGAAAACGATGTCACATTTAGAGAAGGGGGAAGAGATCAAAAATTGGCAATCCACATCATTGGTCACTGAAGGGCCAAGGCCATCTAATCTACCAAACGTTTATTTGATGGAATGTAAGATCAGTGACGTTGACATATTGCAAACAATGCAAGTGGTAATTTACTTCTCTTGCCCCAAGTTAAAATGACTGGCAGGAGAAACGGGGATGGTCAATGGCATCAGAACGCGAGCAGGCTAGAACAAATGTAAATGAGGGAACAGGACTGAAGGGAATGCTCTGCGCACAGACATGAACTCAATGGCTAAATGCACTCTCCCCTCTACTATGCGAGTTAAATAGATATACACGATCCAGCAAACAGAACACTGGAAAAAAACATATTATTACTAGTTGGTTTCTTTTTGAGTGGCAATTATACCTTTCAAATTTGAGTCCATGAGAGTGTTTGTGAATGGTACTTCAAACAAACCCAAAAGCTATATCTAACTTTATACAAAGTTGGAAGGAGAAGGAATATCTTAAATCTTCTTCTGTCATGAAGCGAGATGGCGTTGAGAACGTTGATTATGTTTCCTCCCATTTATTCTCTGTGACATGGATTCCAACATTTCAAACACATACATTGGTGCATTAGTGGTTAAGCTACATACCTCTATGTGATGGCCCATTCATGTAGAACGAGTTTAACTGTGAATTCCTTTCTTCCTCACCATACATGGGCCAGTTGTACATCCCAGGAAGCATTCCTCGCTTTGCTCGTTCGATCATATCATGCCTTGCAAGAGCTAAGGTTTATTAAAAGAATGCAGTTTCCCAGTTAACAATCTTATTCAAAGGATTATTCAGCAGCAGGGGCTTATAAATGCAATTAACAATGGCACACAAACTAAAAGCCCTTGGAATTTCATCTGGTTGCTAGAGATTGTCACTTCTTTTGAAAATTTATCACCCGCAGTTCTATATTTCACAACCTAAAACCAGTGCCCATGGACTAATTCATAGGAAGAAGTTTGAGTTAGCAAACAGTTCAATTGGAATTTGGAGCAGTAGATCCTAAATATTTAAAATATGCCAGGTTATAATGCTAACTATTTCAATACTATATTTAATTTTGTCCCATTGATGTTGTTGTAAGGTTGTTGAACACAAGAGTACTTTCTTGTTCACAATGCCCCAAATTTTGGAAAAGTTCAAATAATATGCTACAAAAATAATGCTATTACATTACCTATTGGTTTCCCAGCTACACATGTGAATTTAAATCTTCCCACCTGTTCCCAGTGGGACAAATTTGCTGAAAGCAGATGAATTTGGCAAGTTTCATGAATGAGAAATATACAAATAATATTGCATTGTATCGTCACTTTGCTGCAAATCATGTTTTAAGAAATAATGCAGACCATCATATTCCTAAAGGCATAAATCTGATTCTCAAAATTGCAGAGTTTTTAGTGTTTCATGCCTAGAAGTAAACTGGTCTACCACAAAACCATTTATTTTACCACATGAAACTTTTACCCTAGCGTTTTAAGCCAACAACAACAAGTCATCATTTCCCCAAGAATTACACAATTACCATTGTTTTATATAATCCCGTAATGGACACACCTTTGGTATTAAGTTCCATAACAAGTACAACACAATGCCAACTGGACTGTATGATTATTCAAACTAGCAATGTTTACTTGAATGCAGTGGGACTTTCCAAGTTCAATGGACACAAACTCATAAAAAGCTTGCTACATCTATCCATATAGTGCAACACCATTATCAAAATATCACTTCATTGCATGCTAATGTTTGTCTAAGTATTTCTAATGGGCACAAACAATGTGCAAGGGAATTCAAGTTTCAAGATTCAATTTAATTGTCATTTGGACCCCTTGAGGTCCAAACGAAATGTCGTTTCTGCAGCCATACATTACAAACAAATAGACTCAAGACACAACATAATTTACATAAACATCCATCACATCGCTGTGATGGAAGGCCAAAAAAACTTATCTCACCACTGCACTCTCCCCCCCCCCATGTCAGAGTCAAAGTCAAAGCCCCCGGATGGCGATGGCGATTGTCCGGCGGCCATTAAAGCCACACCGGGTGGTACGCGATCGCACACCGGGTCTTGGTGTTAAAGCCCCCGGCGTGCACTCGCAGAGTCCCAGCGGCCATTCCAAGCCGCGCGGGGCGGTGATGTCAGGCCCCGCTCCAGGAGCTCTTCGCCCCCTCAACTCGGGCGGGAGAAGTCGCCGTTGCGAGAGCCCTGAAAAGCGGTCTCCCTCCAGGGACCCGCGGGCTCCCGGTGCCGCCGTCCGCCAGACCCGCAGTTGCAGCCTCCGAATCTCCGGAGGTCAGGCCGCAGCAGCAGCAGCGCTCCACCACCGCTCCGGACTCGGCCAGCTCCGCGACGGTGAGGTGAGGCGAGTCGTCGGCACCAGAGTCCCCGGGTCTTCTCCTGTTGGAGGCCGCTCTCATCGTTGCAGCCCCAACGACAACGGAGACCCGACAAGAAAAGGTCGGGTCTCCCGTGCAGGGAGAGATTTAAAAGTTACCCCTTCCCTCCACCCCCCACCCCCACACACACACAACCCCCAACAAAAAATAACAAAAACTACATAGAAACATAGACAAAAAATAATAAAAACGCGGACGGGCTGCAGAGGCCGCTGCTGACGAGAGTCTCGCGCCGCCTACCGTGGCACAATTTGATGTTATAGACCTTAATGAAGTGATTGTGATTCCAGAGATCTGGATAAGAAACACCTATCAAATTTCACCTAACCATTTGAGAATCATAAAAAAAAAATGAAAATCAATATAGACACACTGGATTGCTGTAGAAACCCAGCTTTATTACTAATGTAGATGCAAAACAAAGTGCGAGTCTTTGGCTCAAGAATCTTTGGCGAGGAGAGGAGGCTACGATTTAGAATGGAGGGGGGGGGGGGGGGGGGGTGTGATGTCACTTGCAGCGCGTGTAAGAAGGTCGCAAAGAGCAGACCCATTGTGACGTCATCAGCGAGAGACAGTGGTTTTTAAATTCAACGCTTTTTTCAGATTTTTGAAATAATTTCAATAATAACTCGAGAAATAAAGCCTGAAATTCTCAGATAAGGCGATTTTGGACCATGGGAAAAATCTCTACCGGAATAATTAAAATTTTTACCGTTACTACATTGTTTATTCGCAAAGATGTGACAACACACAAACAAATGAACACACACACACATCCAAGATCAGAGTTTTATAAGTAGAGATGTAAAATTCTTAAGGGATTAGACAGGCTAGATGCAGGAAAACATTCCCCATGTTGGCGGGAGTCCAGAACCAAAGGTCAGTTTAAGAATAAGTAGTCGGCCATTTAGGACTGAGATAGTTAAATAAATTTTCACCCAGAAAATCGGGAAGCTGTGGAATTCTCTGCCATATAAGGCAGTGGAGGCCAATTCACTGGATATATTCAAGAGAGAGTTAGATATGGCTCTTAGGGCTAATGAAATCACCGGATATGGGGAGAAAGCAGGAACAGGGTACTGATTCTGGATGATCAGCCATGATCATATTGAATGATGGCGCAGTCTCGAAGGGCCGAATGGCCTACTCCTACACCTATTTTTCGGTTTCTAACCACAGATAATACATTTTTGAGCAAAGGAAAAACAAAGTGCTGGAGAGGCAGCGGTAGAGTTGCTGCCTCACAGCACCAGAGACCCAGGTTCAATCCTGACTACGTTTGCTGTCTATACAGAGTTTGTACATTCTCCCTGTGACCGCGTGTGTTTTGGGATCTCTGGTTTCCTCCCACACTCCAGGAAGACATACAGGTTTGTAGGCTAATTGGCTTGGTAAAATTGTCAATTGTTCCTAGAATGTATAGTATAGGGTTAGTGTGCATGGATCACTGGTCAGCACGGACTCAGTGGACCAAAGGGCCTGTTTCCGCACTGTATCTCTAAACCAGTGGTTCCCAACCTTTTTTTGGCCATGCCCCACCTAATCACCTCTAAAATCCTGATGCCCCCCCCCCCATGTGGTGATATATAATTCTCCCATGACCTCGCGCGCATCGTGCGAAGTGCATGAAGAGCGATGGCGCGGTGATTATGTAATAACTACACAATAAAGACCTTTTTTTCCCCAAAAAAAATATTTACTCAAAATAACATCTGAAACATAAACCACATATGTTTACCTGATGGAAAATCCAAAAAAATAAAAATCGAAAATTTGGACCCAGACCTCCTCAGTCGCACTCAATTGCCCCCCTTAAAAATCAAATTGCCCCCCTGTGGGGCGTACGCCCCACGTTGGGAACCACTGCTCTAAACCTAAACTCAGCAGGTCATGCAGCGTCTGTGAAAGGAGCATCATTTCTGGTGGGATCCTTCTTCAAAAGAAGAGTCCCAACCCAAAACATCATCTGGTCATTTCCCTCCACAGTTGCTGCCTAAACTATTGAATTCCACAAACTGTATGTTTTTAGCTCTGTATTACTAACGTCTTCTCACAAAGAAAAATGTATTTATCTGGTTTAATCTTGTACTAAATTAGTTGATTTCAAGATTCAAGATACATTTAATTGTCACATGTGCCAGATGGCAGTGAAATGAAATTCCCATAGAGCCATACAATAAAAATAAAGAACACAACACACTATAGAATTTGACATAAAACATCCCCACACAGCAGAATCAAAGTTTCCCACTGTGTGGGAAGGCGCCAAAGTCAGTCTCTTCCTCCACTGTTCCCCGTGGTCAGGGCCTCCCCAAGCCCTCCTCAGTTGCAGCTACGGGCAGCCCGATGTCCAGGACCGCTCGCCGGGGAGATTCAAGACCGACGTCGGGGCTGCGGGACGTCCTCAGCGGCGTGGACACAGAGTCGGCCCCCTCCTACCGGAGTCGGCAGCTTCCAAAGTCCGTAGGCCGCGCCGGGTGGAGACTGCTTCTGTAGACCTTCTGCAAGGCGCCCCAGGACTCCACAATTGTTCAGCGCCACCCGCGTTGGAAGCTCTCCGCACCAGAGCTCCACGATGTTGGAACAACGGCCCAACGCTCCGGAGCTGCAAACGGCGACCCAGGTAGGCATCGCCCGCTCCGCAATGACTCCAGCGCTGCGCCGCCGCTGTAGCAGCCCTGGTCCGGTTCCCGGTCCCCGGCAGGAAAGGCCGCTCCGATCCAGCGGGTAGGCCACGAGGTGGGGGGCGAGGACGCGACTCGGAGAAATAGTCGCGTCCCCGCCAGAAAGAGACTGGGAAACGGTTTCCCCCTTACCCTGCCCCCCTCCCCCACATAGAAAAGTTAAATTTCCCCCCGTTTTGTGCAACTCTCTGGCCTGCCTGGCACCAATCACTAGAAGGGGACCTGGAATGGGCAAGAACTGTGCCCAAGTACACTGCCAGCCACTTGTGATAAAAAACAAAACAAAAGCACATTCCGACTAATAGATAAATATGACCAATTCTTAAGGAGTTGGTCTCCTTTCATCGACTTTGTGGAATCATGTGATGTAGCAATGTTACAAAATGTTGAGATTTTAAAAATCAAGTCTGCAATTTATCCCATCAGATAAAGCATAACAATAAGTTTAATTTGACACCAAATTCACTTTCATATCTCAAGTATTAAAAAAGTTATGGCCATTTTCATACTCGGAAATTAGCATCTTGTTCCCTATTGATTTTCAATGGACATTACAAAAAAGCTGTGATCTTGGATAATCAAAGGCCTATTTCTTAAGGAAAGATTAACATTTTTAAATAGCCTAAGTGTCCAAAGATTATTCACAAATAATTCACAATATAACATGATTTTTATATCTAATTTACATTAATTTATAGGCCAAATGGAAGGAATTTAGTGTTCAATTGCTGTAAATAAATGCCCATTTAAATCGGCTTTCTAGTGGGTTTCTGTGAACGCGCTGGTTTAGAACGTTGACAGCGCGCTGGATTAGTGCCCTCAAATGCCGAGAAAAATACTGCGGGATATAAAAAGCCCAAAATGAACTATTCGCTAAAGATAACTTGATATATAGGGTTATATATATGCCCCATTTAATGTAAAAATAAGGTACATACCTTTAATTGTTTGCTTTATAAAACCCTGGGGCTGCGAGATGTTGCGGAATCAGAGAGTAATTTTAAACTATTATAACTATATTATCGAGGCCTATAAAACTAATAATACCTTTTGCGACCGGGTCTTGCAGCGATTTTTCGTTAATGATTTACTAGGCTGAACATCTGCGATTAGTACAGCCTAGTAAAAATCGCGTTTTAAACCCGCCCCCTCCAAACAGCGCCAAAATCGCGGACCTGGCTGTGGGCAGATTCCCAATGGCGATTCAGGTAGGTTTTGTAACATACCTATGTGATGCAGCGGTACCGTAAAAATTGCTGATTTCAGTTCATGCCGTGGATAGATCTACATCTCCGAATAAAGATGTGAAAATTTCTCTTTTAAGGGGCCTTCTCTCCTTTTTCTACTTTCCACTTTTTCTTTTTTTATATACACACTTCATGTTTTTCTATTCTCTACCATCTATTTTTCCTCTTTTTCCCCTATCCATTGTTTTCTTTTTCTTGTCTTGCTTACTTCCTTTTCAAAACATAAAACTAGAGGTTGTACATAGAATGGATTACGGTATGACATAGTTGGCACCTAAAATTAGGTTCCACTGTATTGTTTTGTACTGTATTAACTTCTAATAAAATAAACAAAGAAAAAAAAAGCAGCACATTCCGGAGATGTAGCAATGTACATTAAAATCATCAGCACATGGTCTTACACACCGAGTACCAGTGTAATGATCTCAGATCATGGACCATCCTTGCATAGCACAATATGCTCACAGAAGAATTATGTCATTGTGTCAACCAGTCTAGCATCATAAGTTATGAGGGTCTGATCAGCAATACTTCCACTATCAAGCATATTACCCAGCTATTGTTACTGGGGGAAGGGTAGAGAGAAAATGAGCAATGGCGAAAATAAAAATATAGTTTTTACCTTCCTCTGGGCAACAGCAGCGTTTTGGGCAGCAAATACATGGAACATGGCAGCAGCAAAATTGTGGACAGCATTGGCAACAACAACAACTAATCAGTATGAACAATAATAAAAAGCCCATGATAATCAATAGCACCGTCAGCCAATCTGGAAAAAAAGAGAAAAGATGGAACTAAGTCTATATTGCAGGAAAAAAAAAAATCAATAATGGATTTTGCACTTTGGTTGTGTAAAGTAATCTCTTACGGACAGTACATCCCCTACAAAAAAAGGGTGCATTTACATATTTGCAAATAAAGCACAGTGCAAGTACACGTGAAGGACAGTAGTACAATCCTGATTAACTGAAAATATAACCCCCCCCCCCCCCCCCCCCCCCCCCGTGTGAAGGCGAGTTGATGGGAGAATAAAAAATAGGAATATTGTAGAATTGGTACACAAAAATGCTGGAGAAACTCAGCGGGGTGCAGCAGCATCTATGGAGCGTAGGAAATAGGCAACGTTTCGGGTGTCTTCAGACTGATGGGGGTGGGGGGGGGGGGGGGTAGATGGTTGATGGTTGGCAGAAAACCCAGTAGCCCAAAGGGCCCATTTCCCTGTTGTATCTCTCTGTGAATAATGTGCATCCAACATTTTAGGAACCAGATGATACCAGTAAACGTGTAATTTTGTCTGACTCCTACTGATATCTGTCGTTCAATGATATTCAATGACATTCATTGATATCAATGTTCCCAGCAAGTACAAATATTAGAGCAACAGAGGGTTTAAAGCTTAAACAGCCACGCATTCAAACAATAATATCCTCTGATGTGCGAGGTTTGGTATAGCTATCAACAATGTCTAAGAAATGTTTCATGCTTTTACACATATATCATGTCATAAATGTCAAATATTACCATGTCAGCGAATCCGAGGATCAGCCATTGAAGTAGTGAGAACAGGGTCTTTGGACCCGAGTGGACAGGACGTCTCAGGTAATCAAATCAGACAAGATAGTAAATAAGTAGACAAACTAAGGAGGAATTAAAGGAGGTGAACTCAGAAACCAAAAGAGAAATAAAAAGGATACATGACCCAATTGAAAAAGGGGCGAAATAAGAATGGAAGACTTTTGGTAAAAAAAGTTTCAAGTTTTACAAGTCACAATATTACAATTTTCAAACAGGTATGAGTTAGGCCAGTTACACCGAACCTATGATTGGGAGATGTAGGTAGATTTTGGAGGAAAGCTTATTGTTCCGCAGGAAATAATTAGCACTAGTTTGAGGCCTGATATAGTGTTTATGGTCAGTTAATCAGAGGATAACGTATTTAATGGAACTAACAGTGCCTTGGGAGAACTTAGTGGATGAGGCTGATGAGAGAAAAAGGCTTAGATATGTAGAGTTGGCAGCAGAAGGAGATCAACCAGGATGGAGAGCAAGAGTACGTCCGGTAGGGGTGGGTTGTAGACGTTTCATAGCGAGATCAACCACGTCGCTATTTGGAGAGCCAGGAATTTGTGGACAGAGTTTGCGTCAGGTTATAAAGCAGATGTCAGAAAAGAAATAGTGTAGGTTGGGGGCAGAAAGGAAACGTATGACATGCAGTATGTGTATTTCTTTGTAAGTGTAGTCTGTGTAAGTGTATCCCGCAATATTTGTGATGTTACAAGCTTAATGATGCGCTAGGATAAGTTGGAGATAGGATGCAGGTGTTTAGCATTTGTTAGAGTGAGCTCATTGTCTGCAGCTTCCTTTATTTAGTAGATACTGGTAGCATAGGTGGTGAGGGCACGTATTGATGGGGGTTGCTCTGGGGCGCCAGAACTAACTGTTGAGCCTTCCCGAGGTGAGACTAACTTAACGAAACACCAGTGAAGGGAGGTGCCCACTTGATAACCCAATTATATATTTGCATCCACAGGATTAGTTTTTTTTAAAAAGCTAGTTATTATTTTTTTTTAATCTAGTATTTCTCAACCATGCTGACTTTTTCAAGTATTTACCAATTCAATTATTTATCATCCTGCTGACATACTTAAATTAAGTGTTTCAGATGAATAAAGGATAAGTTGGGCTTAACATATGTGGTATTGAAACAATCTAAAAACGTACGTAAAACAACAAGTCGAACTTCTTTGTCAGAGTCCCCGGTGGTATCGCCTGGTGCCTCCACAGTACAGAAATAAACACCGTGGTCCCACCACATCACTTCATTGATCCACAAATCAGCTCCTGTCAGGCAAGCATATACAGGTTAGCCACAATCAATATAGGATAACAAGCTACAGGTGCACAACCTTTTATCCGAAGATCCAAATAACGAAAACCTCCGAATAGCGGACATTTTTTCAGTCCTTGAAGAAAGGTCCTTGAAAACGTTCACCGAGGGCGACCCGCAGAGGTGACAGCGGAACCTCCGGTCGGTCCTCGAAGAAAGGGGAACTAAATCCCCATTCATAAAAGAGAAGGTGGGGATACATTGCGCGGGAGAGTAGGAATCCCAAGACAAAGTTGAGTGAGCGTTCACTGAGGGTGGCCCGCAGAAGTGACAGCGGAACCTCCGGTCGGTCCTAGAAGAAAGGGAAACTAAATCCCCTTCATAAAAGAGAAGTGGAGGGTATATTGCCCGGGAGGGTATATCGCCTACCTGGAAGAAACCGGACATTTTTTCCAGGATGTCGTCTGCACACCAAAGCTCACGTTTGGCGCCAAACGCACGTCGCCTCTGCTGCACACGGATATAAGAGTGTGAAAATGTCGCCTTAGGCCGCCTAAGGGCATGTAGCCCCGCTAGGGTGACATGAGTGCGAGAGGTGATTCAATGCTGCGGTCACATTTACAAATTCAGGAATTCATTCAACACACTGCATTTCATACAGACATTTATTCTGCAAGAAAAAACTACATTGAAGACTCAAACTCGCGACCGAGGAACTGCCGGGATCAAGGCGCAAACTCGCGACCTTGCGGATATGAGCCGAGCACTCTACCACTGAGCCAGCCATTAAAATCTACGTTAAAAAATTTCCATTCCGAAGGCCGACAAATTCCGAATTACGAAAAGTTTCTGGTCCCAAGGCTTTCGGATAAAAGGTTGTGCACCTGTAGTATCAAGCGCAATTGAATTCAGTATAGAGAAACAAGGAACTGCAGATGCTGATTTACAGAAGGATAAAAAATGCTGGAGTAACGCAGCAGGTCAGGCAGCATCCCTGGAGCACATGGAACGATGACGTTTCAGGTCAAGACCCTTCTTCAGACTGATTCTGTTGGGGAAGTGTGGGGGGTGGGAGAGGGGTAGCGCAGAGTCCAATTATAGGTTCCCCCCATCACTATCAATCTGAAGAAGATTCCAAACCTGAAAATTCACCTATTCATAAAAATATTCTTCATACAAATATCTCCTTACAAATTGTCACTCAACATACTAAAGCAGAAGCATTTATTCATTTATTCGTCTAGTCTTGCTGCAGAAATTCTCTTAATTATAATTTAAAAATTACAACAATTTTTGTAGCGTTGCTCAAAGATAATCTTGCATCTTCAGTAAAGTTAGAATTTAGCTACAAAATCTCCCCACCCCCCTCCTCTCCCATGTTCTCTAACTTAGTCAGAGAAATCTATGTGTTTCCAAATTAGGATATTATGATCATTTAAACGACTACACTCAGAAAGAATAATGTGGGCTGTAATTATTGTTGATAGGGAAATGGCTCATTTACAAAAATCACTGAAAATTAATTTACAGGTATGTCATGCAATTAGGAAGGCAAATAGAATTTTGACCATTATTACAAGATAAACCAAGAATGGAGATCTCTTGCTCCAATTATATAGGGACCTGATGATCCAGCACCTGGAATATCGTGCTTGGACCCACGGTCCTAACAGGGAAAAGATATTCTTGTAATTGAGGGAGAATAGCAGATCCCCAAGACTGATTCCTGAAATGGTGGTTAAAACCTGCTATATTATTATTGTAAACATGTAATAAAAAGTAGCATTTTGTAAATATTGTGCACCAGATTGTTACTTGGTGGTAGAAAAAAGTAAAATATAAAACAGCATAAAAAGGTAACAACATCATACGGAATTAAAAGGCAATAGCCTCTGTAATGCATTATATCATTTTAAATCCAGTTTCTCTCCAGAAGAATTGAAACTAATGGGTGGAATGTTGGTAATAGATTGCCATTCCATTGGCTCTAATCATTGATATCAATGTGATGCTTACTGTTCTGAATGGTGATCTTCCTTTGTCTATATTCGTTGCCCAGTATTGCCTCATTCTGGCCTCGTTTCTGAACTACAATTCGCACCTGTCGCTGTTCATCTTGGCAGTCGTTGCTTGGATCTTGGCCCATACTCAACATAGCAATGTACGCTGCAAGAAGAAGAGATTTCACTTAAAGTTGAGTTGCCTATTTCATTTTATTTCTTCTCCCCTGTTCAAAAACCGCAGGCATGCTAGTGGTGCTCTTTTTAGTATATCACTTGTTTGTTGCAATGCTATGATGGCTAAGCCATAATTAATTAAAATATCCTGCAATCTGCCTATAAGCGAGTTCAGTATTCCGAAAAAATGCAAGGAATCATGGGATTTGTAGGAAGGTCATTCGCTATGAAGAAAAAGCAAATGAAGCGCTGGCTGTATAAACTGTGAATAAATTCTTATCTTTATTCATAATTTATGTGTAAAATATATATTTAATCTGAGAAACATGGGTGCTAGTTAGTGGGAGATAGGGGGTGTAAAGGGGAGAGAGAGAGAGGGAGGGAGGGAGGGAGAGGGAGAGGAGAGAGGAGAGGGAGAGGGAGAGGGAGAGGGGAGAGGGAGAGGGAGAGGGAGAGGGAGAGGGAGAGGGAGAGGGGGGAGGGAGGGAGGGGGGGGGGACGGGACTGGGGGGGGGGACGGGACTGTACCAGCAGAGACATTCTCGGCAGCTGCACGCACGCAGACCCGCACCTAGGATCGAACTTGGGTCCCCGGCGCCGCAAGCGCTGCTGAACCGCCACTGTCCCTGCCCCGCCCCCTAGTGTCCCATCCCCGCCCACAGGGGCGGCAGGAAACGTCCCTGGCGACCCTGGACCGACAGGACACCGTCCCACAGCCAGGGCGGAGTAGAAGCGTCAACTTCAGCTCAACTCCGCCTGCCCCGCTGGGACAACCGACAGCCCTGGACCGACTGGACACCGGCCGAGAGCAGCGGCGACCCACAGACAGCACGGAGAAGAAGAGCCAATTCCTGCCCAACCCCGCTCCAACTCCCGAGGAACCCGCTCCCCGACGGGCTGCGGACTGCCATCTGCATCCTCTGCCTCACCCAGCGGCCACCAGCCAACCCCCCCTGGTGCCGGCGAAAGCCGAGCACCAGCCATCAACGGGGACATCTCCGTCAAGGTAAGAGATTGAAAAAAAGTTTCCCCCGACACCCTCCCCCACATAAAACAAACCAGATAACATCAACACAAACTTGTAAAACACACGAAAAATAACAAAAAAGCCGAAAAGCCAGACAGACTGTTGGCGAGGCTGCCATCCCCAACAGATCCACCCGGTGGGGTTTCAAACATCCTTTACAAAATAAACCCACTTTGATCTGATAACTCCAATTGATCCTCATTCCCACCAATCTCCTGGATTTTTATTATCTACCTTTTAATACCCAATAACAATGAGATTCTATACTGTCTTCTAATTATCATCACTTACCTTGGCTCTACAGATTTCTCTGGCAGCTTGTTCCTTATACACACACCACCTTTGGAATGAAGAATCTGCTTAACAGATCACTTTTAAATCTTTTCTTTCACATCTTAAACTTATGGCTTCTGGTTCTGGACTCCTTAGTGCTGAGAAATAGACTGACTTTAGCTTAGGATTTTGTATAGCTTTATAAGGTCATCCCCCAGCCTCCTATATTCCAGGCTAAAAGGTTCCAGCCTCTCATTATAACTCAAGCCCTCAAGGGCTGGTACCATCCTGGTGAATCTTTTCTGTATTCTTTCCAGTTGAATGACATTCTTTCTATATCAGGGGGAGCAGAACTATATATCACAATCAAAATATGGCCACACCATATTTGCAGTTGCAGCATGATGTACTCAATACACTTACTGATTAAGAAAAATGTGGTTAAAATGCCTTTTTCACCAGCCAATCTACCTGTGTCGCCACTTTCTGTGAACCGTTAAACTGTACCCAGAGCTCTCTGTTCTCCAACACTATCAAAGGACTCGACCACCTACTGTGCAAATCCTGCCCTCATTCGACATATCAAAATGTTCCACTTCACATTTGTCAGAGATAAAGTCCATCTGCTATTCCTTGGCCAACTTCCCTTGTTTCTCCTAGATGAGATTGTACTATTTATCTTGACAAGTAATATTAACATTTTCTATTATTTTAAAATCCCAGCTCCCATTTAATTTGCCCTCTAATGCAACATTGCTGAAAGCTTTCACTTAAAACCTATGACCTTGCATTTGATACAATAGCTGTTTAAATTGTTCCTAAGCAAATTTGATGAGCTGTTAAACTTCACAGCTTCTCGATATTGACACTTTCATTCATGCAAATCTGTAAAATTGTTTGCGTTTCAATTTTCACAAATCGAAGGATGTACAATGATCATCACTTCTACTTTTGTAAGCACCATTAAGCCAACAATTTAGATATTTATGGATTCATTCAAATTCTTGAAAACAACCTGAAAATAGACTAATAGCAGCATTAAATGCCATGATCATTTGGAAAAATCTTTGAAGACTTTATTTATTTGGAAAATACTGGGCATGGAAAAATAAGTTTTGGATAGTCAGCCAGGAATCATCCAGTAATATAATTAAAATAGTTCATTCACTTCCCCATTGGTGTTGAAATGAATGGCGATAATGAAGCACATGCCATTTGACCAACAATATAGCAAGTGTGGTAATATTCAAGGCAATCAGAAATGTATATATCAATTATAGAATTTTACTGGTGATTGTGCATTTTTGATCGTACAATTTGCAATACGTTGAGTATACCCGGTCGTGTTCTAAAAACCTGTGCGGACCAACTGGCAGGATTTTTACGGACATTTTCAACCTCTCACTTCTGAGGTCTGAGGTCCCCACCTGCTTTAAAAGGGCATCAATTATACCGGTGCCCAAGAAGAGTAAGGTGACGTGCCTCAATGACTATCGACCAGTGGCACTAACGCCGGTGGTGATGAAGTGCTTTGAGAGGTTGATCATGGACCAAATCAACTCCTACCTCGACAAAAACCTGGACCCACTGCAATTCGCGTATCGCCACAACAGATCAACGGTGGATGCGATCTCGCTGGCCCTCCACTCCGCACTGGACCACGGACAACAAAAACTCATATGACAGGCTGTTATTCATTGATTACAGCTCGGCATTTAACACAATCATCCCCTCCAAACTGGTTACCAAACTCGCAGAACTGGGTCTCTGCGCATCCCTCTGCAACTGGATCCTCGACTTCCTCATCCACAGACCACAGTCTGTTCGTATTGGTGCAAATGTGTCAGCCTCGATAACAATCAGCACGGGAGCACCTCAAGGCTGCGTGCTCAGCCCTCTGCTGCACTCACTCTATACCCATGACTGCGTAGCGAACCACAGTGCGAACTCCATCATCAAGTTCGCTGACGACACCACTATTGTGGGGCGTATCACTGATGGGGATGTCAGAATATAGAAGAGAGATCGAGCAACTGTCCATATGGTGCCAGCGCAATAACCTGGCCCTCAACACTAGCAAAACCAAGGAACTGATTGTGGACTTTGGAAGGAGTAGGAGGGGGACCCACAGCCCCATTTATATCAATGGTTGAAAGGGTCAAGAACTTCAAATTCCTGGGCGTGCACATCTCTGAAGATCTTTCCTGGTCCGAGAACACTAACGCAATTATCAAAAAAGCTCATCAGCGCCTCTACTTCCTGAGAAGATTACGGAGAGTCGGATTGTCAAGGAAGACTCTAACTTCTACAGGTGCACATTCGAGAGCATACTGACCGGTTGCATCGTGGCTTGGTTCGGCAATTTGAGCGCCCTGGAGAGGAAAAGACTACAAAAAGTATTAAACACTGCCCAGTCCATCATCGGCTCTGACCTTCTTTCCATCGAGGGGATTTATCGCAGTCGCTGCCTCAAAAAGGCTGGCAGTATCATCAAAGACCCACACCATCCTGGCCACACACTCATCTCCCTGCTACCTTCAGGTAGAAGGTACAGGAGCCTGAAGACTGCAACAACCAGGTTCAGGAATAGCTATCTCCCCACAACCGTCAGGCTATTAAACCTGGCTCGGACAAAACTCTGATTATTAATAACCACTTTCTGTTATTTGCACTTTACCAGTTTATTTATTCATGTGTGTATATATTTATATCATGGTATATGGACACATTTATCTGTTTTGTAGTAAATGCCTACTATTTTCTAAGTGCTTAAGCAAAGCAAGAATTTCATTGTCATATACAGGGACACATGACAATAAACTCACTTGACTTGACTTGAAAACCGATGCAAAAAAAGACAATAAACTCACTTGAACTTGAACTGATTCGTTTGATCCATCCTTCTATTTAAACAACAAATCTGTATTGAGCCTATACCGTAACAAACCCTTTTGAAGATGGCCCACTTATTTTTTCTAGAGCCAAACTCAGTCTGATCATATAATTTGATATGATGTACAAAATTAAATTAATTCATTGTTCTATTTCACTAAGGAGGCAATGTTTGAGATGATTACTCCATCAACACTTTTTAATTCTTGATTTTTCCTTTAAAAGATGCTTGCCCCGAGGGCAGCTTGGCAAAGTGAAAACAACGATTGAGATGTGTAGGAAGGAACTGCAGATGTTGGTTTAAAGTATGGTCACCACAGTTGCCACAATCAGGAGTTGCAAGGCGCACTTGGATGCAACATAATTTCATTAATTCAGACACAAAGTGCTTGAGGAACTCAGCGGGCCACGCAGCAGGTCTGGAAAGCATGGATAGGTGACTTGCTGAGTTACTCCAGTAATTGGTGTCTTTTTTGTTTCTAATTTTTACTAATACATTCCCTTTCAAAAGAGCTGAACATGTAGAAGTAATGTGGCTAAAATGTTTAAATACAAATGTAAAACTTGGCAAAAATCACTTCAAATTACTTTTGAAAGGGCGTTATGGTGGCGTAGCGGTAGAGTTGCCACAGGAAGAGTTGTAACGGTAGAGTTACAGCTCCAGAGACCCGGGTTCAATACCGACTACCGGTGCTGTTGGTACGGAGTTTGTACGTTCTACCTGCGTGGGTTTTCTCTAAGATCTTCGGTTTCCTTCCACACTCCACAGGCATACAGGTTTGTAGGTTAATTGGCTTGGTAAATGTAAATTTGTCCCTAGTGGGTGTAGGGATCGTTGGTCAGTGCGGACTTGGTGGGCCTGTTTCCGCACTGTATCATTAAACTAAACTTTTGACAATGTACTCACTATGTAATCCAAATTGACAATCAACTCACACATAGTAAATCCAAAATGACCTTTGCTGGTGTTGGATTGAAGTAGGCTTGTTGAACAGGTGAATGAGGTTTGTCTAACTTTCCTCAAAATGCACTTTCTGTAATTTAATATTTACATAGAACATTAAAGAATAGCATTTCAGTAATGAAGAACTCCCTCAAGTATTGCGATGAGTGACTGTTTGAAATTCAAGCCCAAATCTTGCAATGCTGCCAACTAAAGTGTCTAAAATAAGAGGAAAACAGAACCCTGTTTAATACTAGTGGTATTGTAGTTATACGGTAATGTTGACTCTCCAATATTCAGACCAGGATATCACATCTATTATCAATAACTCCACTTGCTGGGGAAAAAAATCATAAATGATCATGTACTAAAATACTCTTGGCAAAAGCCTTATTTTAAATATACAATTAGACACAAAAACAAGATATGTTACTGGAGCTCGTCAAGTTCAGATGTGCATGACAGTTCCATGCAAATCTAATGTCCATCCATTTTCTAACCACACGTAGATGGTACAACAGCACTGGAATTAGGTGCCAGTGCATCGAGTCTCAGCCTCTATTGCTGGACTCGACACCAAGTTTCAAGCCATGTGCATCCAGCCCCTCACAGACCTACTGTAGGAAGGTAGTTCAGACTAGGGTTTGTGTTTATTTTTCTTAATTGTGTGTGGTGGCCAGATCAAGCACCGAGTCGTTGTTTAAAGTACATCTACTGGCATTCAATGTGCCTCTTTTTATTACTAATCTACAAAATTTAAAAGCTCATTTTAAATGAAAACTAAGCAAACCTTTAATGAAAAAAAGTTATTTTTTTCTTTGATGCACGATGTTAGCAGTTAGACAAATAGAGAATAAGAGCAGAGTAAGTGGAAATAACATAATTCTCTTAATTATGTGATTTCCTCTGCCTCTGCTCTTATATGTTGTATTCTCATGTATTCACATCAGAGGGTGCTGTTGCACCATTAAACAAACCTGTGTCACACATACGACGCAATGGTTTGTTTTTATTCGAATAGAAACTGGTTTCATCGACTTCGAAACTTTACAAGGAGAATAAATGATGCAATAAAACAGCAGATAACATTTGAACAAATTAAAAATAGAATTGCACCAATGTTTAGAGTAGTGGCACATACTGAAGCTCTGACAGAAGATTTTGCCAAGTGTTACAGCATAGGATGAGAAGATAACCATTCAGCCCGTTTAACTCTTCCCTTCCCTGAATAAAGTCTAACGAACGTATACATGAAAAAATTGTTGTATGCTGCAAAATGATATCATGAACCCATGATTTAAGTCTTCTGTGGAGAGATGTCTTGCATTGATCTTTGCAGCTGGGCATTGAATTTGGATCCGCCGCTGCCGCAACAAGTGGCTCAACTTATGGAATAGATGTGGCCTGATATAGCACAGGATGGTGGAGTAATGGTAAAGGACATCAACCCATTGCCTGGCCAGGACGACCTCTACAACACCAACCCAGTGTGGCCAGGACAATGGACCTTTATGGCTATGTTAAGACTAAAGGTTTTTATAATTTTGGACTTGATGGGTACAAGATGATGCCTAAAACATGGCAACTCTTGCGTACTGCCTCAGTGTGGTCTTCTATCGGACACTCTTATACTTGGTGAGATTGTGCCTAATATATAGGATTGTCACTGAACAGTATGCAAAAATAAAGAAGAATTTCACTATGCTTGGGTACACATGACGATAAAGTACTGTTGTACCATTGATGTGTGTAGAGTCAGCATTGATTAACAGGGCTTGTTTAAAATATTGGACAAAATTGATTTGAAAATACCATACCCAGTTTTCAAATTCATTAAGTTTAAGTCTGCCAGAGATTATCCTCTGATTACACAATTGCAATGATGGAAAAATAAATAGGGAATTTCAAAGTCATACTTACATGAGGAATAGTATTCAAATATGGGGTCTTTGCAAAATGACTTGAAACGCCAGGTGACAACTACATCCTGAAGTTGCGCGGAAGTGGAATAATCACATCTTAGCGCGATGGAAGAAAAAAGTGTAGTCGTACGATGGGTTTCTGGTACACTCACCAACAAAGCAAAGCATGCTGCAAGATAAAATGGTCACAGGTGGTCAACAGAAGGTTCATGGAGATTAAAATATTACAATGCAATTAATATGGTTTCAACTGAGGTGCATTAAATTCATACAATGGAGCACAGAAACATAATTTTATATTGCCACTCCATGCCCATGTTAATTCATGACAGTATTAGTATAGTAAATATTAACTTCATATGACATAACAATGTACAAGGTCCTTCTGCCTTGATAAATACTTCAGAAAGAAAGACCTTAGATATTTTGAGCTGTTAAATAGAAATTCCCATGACTGAGATAGGTTGTAATGACTGGATTTTCAATGTTTTGGACCCTGCTTTGAAAAATCATTCCAGGTCAGAGTGAACTGATGAGTTGGTGTCACAAGTACATATTCCCTAATGCCAACTGCGAAATGTAAATTCAGTTAATTAACCGAACAGAAAAGCATGCATCAATAATGATAACCAGTTTGTTGTAAATATCCATATGGTTCATTAATATCGTTTCGAAAATGAAACTGCTCACTCTGCTGAATTGATCAAGCCAGTTAATTAACAGCCAGTTTGAGTTGAGCAATAAATGCAACAGAACCTATATCTGGTAAGATAAAAAGTAATGGAGTAGCAAAATGTCTTGGCGTTTCACGGGTATCAGTTCAGTGATTAAACTAAGAATTTAAGAACTTCGGTTCTTCTAGATAAAAAATAGTGTCAAGTATATAGTATAGAAAAACGGTCAATTTTGACTGACACAGATATGGTAATTGTGAATTGAGAGATTGGACAATATATGTTCTGGATTCATCCCTGAAATGAAAAATAAATCACGTTAAAATGATCTACTATCATTACATACTAATTTCCAATTTATTCTCTGGGTGGGGTAAAGCTGGGTTTTATTGCCGATTCCTAAATATCTCAGAAATGAATGGTTTGCTGGCAACCTGAAAACCCACCGAGACTAGATCAGAAAAGGACAACAGCTCTCTTCCCCTAAAAGGTCAGCAATAGAGCTATGCTTTTACTAATATTTACTCAGTTACCATTTATTTCAGATTTATTTGATTAAAAATGCTTAAATTCCCCAGCACTCATCGTGGTATTTAAACATGTCACCAGATCATTAATTTGAATTATTAATTCAGTAACACAACCACAATGCAACCAACAGACGCTGGTTTACACCGAAGATAGACACAAAATGCTGGAGTAGCTTAGTGGGACAGGCAGCATCCCTGGGTGATGTTTCGGGTTGAGACCTTTTTTCAGACTCTTAGATACAATTGTAAATGTTTACATACAGATTATATAATTATAAATGTTAATTATGTTCAACAATTTAGATACTTAGAAAAATGTCAGCAGTCAATTTTAGACATCCATAGAACTCAAAAAACAGATTGGAATGTGAAGCAGCAATTAAGAGATAGGTACTCAGTAAATAAGTTGCCCAACAGATATAATGTAAAATGTTGATTCAATAATCTTTGTACGCTACAGTATAAAATTGATTGTCTTCTTTCTATAAACGGGCAAATAAAAACACAAAAACATGTACAAACACTAAATTTCTAGACATAGTTCACAACGCTCAAACAACATTTAATCTCTTCACTGTATAAAGTGTAAACAAAGGCCTTCTGCATATCAACATGTGAAAGAAAACCAAATGGCACTAGTTTATGGAGGTGATCACCGACTGCTTTCCTTTATGTTCACCAACAAGGTAAGCATTCTGTGAAAAGTCTTGAACTAATACATTTTAGAAAATACAAAGTGGGATAGTGGCATAGTGGGAAAATGCACATTCACCATGAGGAAGAACATAATGCAACAAATTAACAATGTACAAAACTTAATTAGAAATGGATGAGGTTATGAGGTTTTATAGGCTATTTTCCAACCATTCCATTCATTGAAAGCTACACTGGAAAGAGTACAGATCAAAAATACCAAAATGTACCAAGGCTAAGATTCTATAAAAACAATCATTCAAGCAGGAGAAAGTAAACATTAAAGAGCAGAATTGGGAATATCTTGAGTTGATGGGATTGGTTGCGATTAACATCAAAGGGGGACTGATGGTTAGTGCAAAAGAGGTGGATGAAAAGATCTGTTTCCTTGCTCAATGAAGCATAATCATTTAAAAAGGGAAATATTCAAAGTTATCAAGAGCCCTGATAGTAATTTGTGGCACAAGTTCAATATGATGAACAATAGCGCAAGCTCTTGACTGTCACTTCCATTGGTCATCCAAACGGGTATATGTAGCCAAATTAGGATGGAATTTTGGGAGCACAATATTCCCCAGTTGTCAAGTCCATTGGGTTGAGGTTGGGACACCAAGGACAAAGGACAATGGACATTTATTGTCACACACACACACACACCAATTGGTGTAGTGAAATTCGAGTTGCCATTTACAGCACACAAATAAAAATAAAACACAACATTAAAGAATTTAATATTGAACATAAAAACATCCCCCCACAATGGTTCCCACTGTGAAGGAAGGCAACAAAGTCCAGTCCTCTTCCTCTTGTTCACCCATGGTCTAGCCTATTGAGGCCTCCGCTATCACAGCGATGGTGGCCCGATGTTACAGGCCCTCTCGCCGGATGATGGAGCTCCGGCGTCGGGAGAACACTCTCAGCCACTTCCTTCCCGGAGACCGCGGCACCTGAAGTCCACAGGCCACGCTGGTCGGAGCTCCAACACTGGCGATCTCGGCGAAAGACCCCAGGCTCCTCGGTGTTTAAACCCAGCACCGCCCGCAGCTGGACGCTCCGCAACCACAGCTCCACGATGTAGAAGTTGGCGGTCTCAGCACTCTGGAGCTTACCACATGGCGACCCGGGTAAGGCATCGTCCGCCCCGCAACGGTGCTTCAGCGCCGTGCCGAAGCTGAGGTTCTGGCCGGTCCCGGCAGGAAACGCTGCTCCAGTCCCGTTGGTAGGCCGCGGGGAAGGGGCAAAGATGTGGCTCGGAGGAAAGCCGCATCTCCGACCAGGTAGGGACTGAGAACTACAGTTTCTGTAGGGAGAGGTCATGACTCTGTCTGAGCTGTGAATCAACTGAACACACTGAATGTCTACTGAACTGTGAGGTTGGTGTTTTGTGTGGTTTTATGGTGGTTTCACCCTGCATGAAATTGTATGAAGCTGCAATTGAATTTGGTGGCCTTGGACCCTGCTTGAAGTGGAATAAAACTGCACTGAATTTGGTGGCCTTGCACTCTGCTGAAAGTGGTATGAAACTGCACTTGTATTTGTTGGCCTTGCACCCTGCTTGAAGTGGTTGGAAATTGGACTTGAATTCGGTGGCCTTGCACCCTGCTTGAAATGGTAGGAACATGAATTTGAATTTGGTGGACTTGCACCCTGCTTGAAATGGAATTTCAAGGAATAGTCATGAGTCAACTGCCAGCCCACCAGCCGTGAGTGAGCTGCCAGCAGATCAGGCTTGAGGGAATGAGCTGCCACCCCAAGAACCTATACGAGCACTCCAGAAAGCCCCCCCACTGGCCACCAATATTGGAATTGGTGGAGAGGTGGAATATTGCGTCGGGGGACCAGCCCTCCCGTGTGAACATGGGACCCAACGGGTCCCACTTAGTCTAGTATAGTTATATATTCATATATAAATACACACTGTTTTGTTTCCTCCTTTATAACATTGTTTACAGAGTACATATTGTGTTGTGCTGCTGCAAGTAAGGATTTCAGTGTTCTAACTGGGACGTGAGAGAATAAAACACTCTTAACATAGAAACATAGAAATTAGGTGCAGGAGTAGGCCATTCGGCTCTTCGAGCCTGCACCGCCATTCAATATGATCATGGCTGATCATCCAACTCAGTATCCCGTACCTGCCTTCTCTCCATACCCCCTGATCCCCTTAGCCACAAGGGCCACATCTAACTCCCTCTTAAATATAGCTAAGAGACCGGACATCTGTGGAAATAGCTCTTGACTTACTCCGCTAATGTGTGGGATGGAACTAGTGCACGGGTGATCGGTGGTCAGCGTGGACGGTGGGTTGAAGGGCCCGTTTCCACGCTGTATCTTTAAATTAAATTAAAAACACTAAAACCAGAGGGAGTCTAAAGAAGAATCTCTACCCGAAACGTCACCCAATTTCTTCTATCCAGAGTTGCTGGCTGCTCCATGGAATTCCCCCGCACAATTAAAGCATGGAATAGTCTTCACCCTACCATAGTTACCCAACCAGACGCAACTAAATTTAAGGTACCTCTTTTTTCCCCCCCAAGAACCCTTTTTTGCTCAAGTCCAAGTCAAGAGTCAAGAGAGTATTGTCATGTGTCCCAGATAGGACAATGAAATTCTTGCTTGCGGGTGCGGTAGCATCTATGGAGCGAAGGAAATGGGCAACGTTTTGGGCCGAACCCCTTCTTCAGACCAATGCAAGGTTGGGGGGGCGGGAAGAAGAAAGGAAGAGGAAGAGCCAGAGGGCTGAGGGAGAGCTGGGGGGGGGGGGGGGGGGGGGGGGGGGGGGGGAAGACAGCAAGGGCTACCAGAAATTGGAGAAGTCAATGTTCAGACTACCCATATGAGGTGCTGCTCCTCCAGTTGCAAAATGCTGTTATTGTTCAGCCCTCCACCACCTCCAGTTTAAATTCCATTTAGAATATTTATGGACCAGGAATCCAGAAGCAAGAGTTACGCCAGATCCAGGGTCAGGGGGTGATTCTGCGTTGGTTTTCAGCGGTCGCGGTGGTGAGGCGGCGACCGGACAGCAATGGCGGCCAGATCTCCCACAATTTAAAGCGAGGGAGAAAGTGCCCAGTGCCGACCAGTTGGCGTGGCAGTACACATGCGTAGAGTGGCCGATGATGTGTTGGCTGTGGAAATGCACATGTGCGGGGGGGGAGAACGTGCTGGCCGTAGCAGTGCACATGTGCAAGGCGGCCGGTCGTGCCGGCAGATGAGGAGCGAGCGGAGAGCGGAGACCCGGCAGCCAGCACAAATGGTGGCAGCACAGATGGCAGGCGGAGACGGAGATTGACAGAGAGATAGAGAGGGGGGGGCCCGCTCAGAGTTGAACGGCAGATGTCCGGTCTTGGCCGGATGCCCCCTAGATTTCGAGGCCCAAGGCTTGAGCCTATGAAGCCTAGTGGTAAATCCGGCTCTGAGGCCCCCCCTAGATCTCAAGGCCCTAAGCTTAAGCTTGTCCACCTTGTACGTAAATCCGGCCCTGACTTTCAGCAGCTAGCAGGAGAGAATTCCATACCTATTGTAATGCTATCTCTTCTCATTCTTCCTGCAAGGGGTTAATACTACATCACAGAGAAAAACACCAACCTGACTTGATGAACTGGTTTCTGTGTTACTACATTCTTCTTTATTCCATAAAGTGCACTTTGATGACACATATTACCACAAATAGAAAGGATATTCCCCGAAAAGGGGATATGTAGCCATATCCCCTGTTCAAGAGTATGTTTAAAAAAATGGAACTGTAATTTCAGGTCAGTGACTTTAAGGGATACAAATGTTAATCACTTTCAGAACAGTAAATGCTCTAAATTTAAGAACCACAATTGATATCTAATCCATTGCCATTAAAGGGTTAACAGAAACTGTGTTTCATTTGCAACTCGAACACGGTAGGGCGAAACAATCGGTTATTGCACAACACATCCAATAACTGCATGCTACCTTTGCTACAAATGCTTATTCTACACCAACTAGTTAACAATTGCCTGCAATAAATATTATGTTATTGAAGTTAGATCACAATCACAATCTTCCAATCATAATCTCCATGAGGTTATATATGAATTGTACAGAAAATTCAAATATCTCATTTAATTTAATAAAGGAGTGTATTATAACCAATAAATTAATTTAAGAAAATACAGAAATGACAAAATAAAAATCACATTATATTTGAAAAATTTGATAGCAAGAATAATATAAAAGGCAAATAAGAGATCAGGGATCTACTCTGGCAAGTCCTTGTTCAGTAATCCTTCTTAAACATAAAAAATATTTACAGATAGTTTAAATATTCTAATATACTGTGGTTAGGATCATTTCAGACAGGGTTCTGAAGCAATTCATTATCCAGAGTTAGGGATGGCAAAGATACCAATGCTCCCAGTTCTCAGTGTTTGTTAGCAATACCCAGCCTGGAAAACATATTTCTAGATAAGTTAGGATCAAGCTTCTTATTTGAAAGGTTGACAGTTAATTTGCTGATTTTAATATTTGGCACCGAAGATTAATCACAAAAGAAATACTATTACAAAATCTTTGGAATAAAAAGATTTGGTGCAGAAAAATCAAAAGTGAATTAATGTTCTTATGGAAATATAGTTTCGATAAATGACAAAGGCATAAATCGATTATAACATTGTGGTTTTACGTAAATGCACTATTTAACAATATAATCATTGAGCAGGGAGTGTTTGTTCCACATCTTATTCGTTATTTTTTAAAGGTTTAAAACCCATAAAAAGGTCACCATGTTTTAAATGGCAAGCAAAGCATAATGGTAATTAATTTTTAATGGTAAGCAGTCAACTTTTATTATACATCTTTAAATTACGCCAATGTACCAGGAAGCACAAAACTTATAATTACATGCAAAGAAAAGACGTGAAACAAGATGAATTCCGCCAAAAGGAACAGCCTCACAGTATCCACTTTGTCAAGACCCCCACATCATTTACATGCTTGATCAGATCTACTTTCAACCTTCTAGTTTGAATTGAATTGAATTGAATACCTTCATTGTCATTCAGACCTTACGGTCTGAACAAAATTTCTAGTTTCCAGTTTAGTTTATTATTATTGTCAAATATATCGAGGTTCAGTGAAAATATTTTTGTTGCGTGTATCCAGTCACAGAAAAGACTACACATGATTACAATGAAGTCATTCACAGTACAGATTTATTGCAAGATAAAGTTTGATTAACGATAGTTCAAAGGTTGCCAATGAGATAGATGGGAGTGTAGGAAAGAACTGCAGATGCTGATTTAAATCGAAGGTAGACAAAAAATGCTGGAGTAACTCAGCGGATCAGGCAGCATCTCTGGAGAGCGGTAGACAGGAGGTCAGGACCACACTCTAGCTGGTGAGAGGGTGGTTCAGTTGCCTGATAATAACCGAGAAGAAACTGTCCCTGAATCTAGAAGTATGCATTACCAAACTTCTGTACCTCTTGCCTGATGGGAAAGGGAAGAGGGAGTGGCCAGGGTGAGACTGGTCTTTGATTATGCCTGTGGCCTTGCCGAGGCAGTGTGAACTATAGATAGAGTCAATAGAAGGGAACACTTTAACTTTCCCTCCCATTCCCACACTGACCTTTCTATCCTGGGCCTACTCCATTGTCAGAGTGAGGCCCCGCTCAAATTGGAAGAACAGGACCTCATATTTTGCTTGGGCAGCTTACAACCCAGCAATATGAATATTAACCTGTAAATTCAAGTAAACCTTACTTTTTCTCTCTCCATCCCTCCCCCTTCCCAGTTCTCCGACCCAGTCTGACTGTCCAATTACATTTTATCTGCATGCTTTGTTACCTTCTCCTTCTACATTTTCCTTGATCTCCACCCCCTTTGATGTCTCGTTCTCACACCTTACACTTCCTTATCTCTGTATATCCCCCTTCATGTTCCCTCTCACCTGACTCTCAGTCTGAAGAAGGGTCTTGACCCAAAAGGTCACCCATTCCTTCTCTCCAGAGATGCTGCCTGTCCTGCTGAGTTACTCCAACATTTTGTGTCTATCAATGGAAGGGAGGTTGGTTTGCATGATGATCTTGCCTACATCCACTACTCCCTGCAATTTCTTGCAGTCTTGGGTGGGGCTGAACCCAAACCAGGCAGTGATGCATCCCGATAAAATGCTTTCTATGACGCATCTGTAGAGGTTGGTGAGGGTTGTTGAGGCATTGATGTTTCTTCTTGGTCATTGAAAGCAGTCCTAGCGTCTTCAATTTATCATTGTACTATGGTCTGTCATCTTAGCAACCGATCACAGAACTCTACCCTGGATCTTCTCCAGTGCCTCCAGACCCTTCCAGTAATAAGGCAAACATAATTGAACACAATACTCCAGCTGAGGATGGAGCAATATTTTAAACAATTAATACATTTTTGGATATGGGAAGAAATGGAGAATCTGGGGAAAACCCATGTGATCACAGGGAGCCAATGTATACTTCACTCAGATAGTACCAGAGGTCTATATCAAGCCCAGGTTGCTGAAGTTGCGAAAGAGTTGCGCTAACTGCGGCACCATTTCAGTGACGCTTATGTCCCTCCCCCTGAAAAGCAATGACCCAAATAAAATTCACCTTTTCTCTGGGGTGCAGTATATCACATTTGACTCCTTAAATCCTTTGCCGTCTTACAGAGTCAACCAGGGTATCCCAATAATGTCGTCCCACAAGTGTTTCCCTGACTGGTACTATGCAAACTTGATGCTGCTTTAGCCTTTCAAGTACCTGCATCAATGGCTTTCCTTCCAACCTGTAAACATTTAAAGTTTTTAAGTATGCTACTAGACTATTCATGTAGGAAGGAACTGCAGATGCTGGTTTAAACCAAAGGTAGGCACAAAAAGCTGGTGTAACTCAGCGGGACAGGCAGCATCTCTGGAGAGAAGGAATGGGAGAATGAAGAAGGGTCTTGACCCGAAATGTCACCCATTCTTTCTCCTCAGAGATGCTGCCTGTCCCCGCTGAGTTACTCCAGCTTTTTATGTCTATCTACCAGACTATTCTACAGGCTGTTGACCCACTGCACTATTTGGTGATATAGGATCGATCTTCTTCCAGCTCCAAGGTTCTAGGTTCAAGTCCCTTTGGAGAGACACAAACGTTACAATCAAATCTTAACACTACATCCAGTACTGAGGGAATAGTGTGTTGTCAGAAGTACTACCTATCAGATTAGATAAGAAACCAAAATATTTAAAATGATGCAGCAAACCATTCATACTTTTTCAGAGGTTGAGAGTATCGTGATTTCTATTTTTTTCCTTAATCAAAATTGGTGAAGAAATTTGTGTGATCATTTATACATTTGCTATTACTGAGTGCCAGATTCTATTTTTGTAACATGGCCAAACTCTATTCAATCTCAGCTCACGTTATGTTGAAACTCTCCCACTTATGTAATTATTCTCATCTCCAGGTATTACATTTGTGGTTATCTCTTGGCTTGTCTCCCAAGATTCACCTTGCAGAATTAAATTTACAAAGATATCTACTGCCTGTATTCTACACACTGATCTTCTCACTCGTTAGCACGTCTCCAGAACTGCAAATGTGTTATCCAGTTGTAATATTTTTTATGGGTTCACTATCCATCTCTAACAATCTTGAGTTCTATACTTTCTAAGATATGATGCCATTGTGGCTTTTCCTTAGTTCAATAACCAATTATTTTGTCTTAAGGGCTAGGTTGTTGCCCCAAGTCCATGATAAAAGGTTTTTAATCACTTTCCTCAATCAGATCCCATGTCCCATTAATGTTGTAGATCAAGCAGACAATAGTGATATCATTGGCAAGCTTATAAATTGAGTTTGCGTTGTACTTGGCCACACTGACATGGATGTACTAGAACAACTGATTGAGCACAGAACTCTGATAGAGCAAGTGTCTGAGCACACCATGCTAAAGAGCAAAAGTCTCGAGGGTCAGAGTATAATGGCTTGATTGTATCCACAGACAATATGATTTGAATGGATAGCATGCAAACAAAGTTTTCCACTCATGTAATAATGAATAAATACCATTGTCAGTACTTTCCTCCTGAAATTGATCTCCCAAATTGCAACATCTCACACTTGTCAAGATTAAACTCCATCTGAGATTTCTCTTCACATATTTCCAACTGGTCTCTATTCTTTCACAACCTTCCTCACTATCTACAACACGACAATTTTTTGTGCCATCCAGAAACGTATTAATCAGCCCACTTACATTTTTGTCCGTACCATTTATAAATAAAGCACAAGCGACGGACATCCATATATTGATCCCTGCAGAACATTGGCCACAGATCTGCAGTCCAGAAAAAGACCCTCCACCACGATCTCTTCGTCTATGGTCAAACCAATATTGAATACAGTCTACCAAGTCAATTTGGATCCCATGTGCCTTAATATTTTGCATGAAGCACCTTGTCAAATGATTTATTAAAATCCTTGTATACAACATCCACAGCCCTACCCTCATTAATCATTCTCATCACATTCTCAAAAAACTAAATCTTAAGTTTGTAAAATATGATTAGCTTGGACAGGAGACAGAGGGAGATGGTGGAAGATTGTTTTTGTAATTGGATGCCTGTGACTTGTGGTGTCCCACGAGATTCAGAGCTGGTCCCTTGCTGTTGGTAATATACATGAATGACGGATGCGAATGTGGGAGGCAAGATTATTTCACAGATGACACAAAGATTGGTGGAGTTATTGATAATATGGAAAATAGTACTGTGTTAGTGAAATAGTCTGAAAATTTTCAGATGGAGTTTAATCCAAATGTAGGGTGATGCATTTGGGGAATACTAATGAGACTCAAATATACACTGTGAATGGTAAAGTGTTGGGAAGCATTGAGAAAAAGAGAAACTTATAGACTGATAATATAGTTGTGAAGGTATATGTGTCTTTTACAATACTGGAGAGATTTTGAGGAACAAGATTATTATACAGTTTTTTACACCAATACACTGTTCTTAACAAAAAATTACCTATCATGTGAAATCTTATTGACATCTTAACAGATAGAAATTAGATAACTTCAAGACTGAAAGTCAAAAACTTTTTTTGTTGTTTTTTTTGTTAGAAGTACAATAATGTGGTACCACAGTACCTAATACTTATTGACATATTACATTTCATATACAACTTCTTATTTTTAATTTAATAATAAAACAGGAGTAAGGAAGAAGAGTAGAAAAAGAGAGATTATCATAGAGTGGTGCGTGAAATAGTAAGATAGCCCGGAAGAAGAACGCGAAAACAGAGAGATAGAAAAGAAGAAGTGAAAAGAGAAAGAGAAAGAAACGAAGTAGAAAGCGACATACCTATTTAATGTTCTTGGCCACCCGTCACCTAAAAACCTTTTTAATGCAGACGTTTTACCACCAATTTGGACACAAAAAATGTGACATTAAAAACTCTGCCACGTTTTGATAATTATCTATGGAAATATCTTCATCAATTCCAGGAGAAAAATACAGTAACATAAAGATAATACAGTACAGTAAAGATCCCGTAACGGTCGTTGTGCTTGGTGTCTATTGTCATAACGACCATCATCGGGGTCGGTACCTCCGTAAATCACGGAGGCTCCAAACCTCTAATGCTTTTCAAAAACTCAACGAGGTATCCTTTGGTAGTAGCGATTTTTGGGAGAGTTCATTATTTTTTCTTATTTTCCAATTTAATATATCAAATACATTGTGGTGTCAAAAACGCAACGACCGTTTACGATATATTTTCCGACTTTTTTAAATCAATTAAAAAAATTTGGGATATAAATTGGTCATTAAAACTAAGAAACTGAGCCACTCAATTTTGCAACACACTGTCTCTTGTTTACCTTTCGTACAGACCAAGTCACTAACTTCATTTCTTCGTGTCAACTTTAGGAAGCTCCGCAACGCCCGTTAGACATTTTACTTACTAAAAAACTCAGCCCAAATCAAATGTTCTCATCTGCCATTGATATAGCTCAAATCCATAAGGTAATGATCTTTGTAATGTACCGTTTAGATCACATTGGCAAAAATGTTTGGTTTTCGCTAATAATGTAACGTTCGTTTTCTGGGACACCAAACCTTTTAGTGTCCACCGTACACAACGTACGTTTGTGTGTATGATGTGTAACTCGCGTTGCGGTGTCCATTCAGATGGATGCAGTATTCTACTACATGATCAGGTGAATGAAGTGGTATTTTATCGTTCCATGTGCAGCGTAGGTTTACAAGGCTAATTCCCGGGATGGCAGGACTGTCATATGCTGAGAGAATGGAGCAGCTGGGCTTGTACACTCTGGAGTTTAGAAGGTTGAGGGGGGATCTCATTGAAACATATAAGTTTGTTAAGGGCTTGGACACGCTAGAGGCAGGAAACATGTTCCCGATGTTGGGGGAGTCCAGAACCAGGGGCCACAGTTTAAGAATAAGGAGTAAGCCATTTAGAACGGAGACGAGGAAACACTTTTTCTCACAGAGAGTGGTGAGTGTGGAATTCTCTGCCTCAGAGGCAGGTTCTCTGGATGCTTTCAAGAGAGAGCTAGATAGGGCTCTTAAAAATAGTGGAATCAGGGGATATGGGGCAAAGGCAGGAACGGGGTACTGATTGGGGATGATCTGCCATAATCACATTGAATGGCGGTGCTGGCTCGAAGTACCAAATGGCCTACTCCTGCACCTATTGTCTATTGTATTCATAAACAGAGAAAGGAATAAGAAATACATGCACTTATTGTGCCAACCAGGTCACTGGTGGACACCATGCGACAACCGTTACACAAAATGTATTTGTGTATTCTGATGCCATTTACAGAAACTTGCCATCAATATACTATTTTTTTTCTTATGTTTTGTTGATATTATGTTAGTCATGAACCCAATAAAGTGCTTGTCAACTTTATTTGAAGGAATTTGAAATTTGACCCTTTTTGTCACATTTCTGTGTGCAGTATTGTAAAAAGACACATATGGAATACTGCCTTTATTATGCAGGGGATTGAATACTGAAGTAGGGTGGTTATGCTCCACCTTTATAGAACCTGGTCAGACCACAGTGGAAATACTGTGTGCAATAGGAAAAATGTGATAGCACTAGAAAGAATGCGGAAGGGATTAATCAAGATGTTGCCTGGTTCAGTTACAAGGAGAGACTGGAGAAGCTAGTTCCATTTTCTCTTCAGCAGAGGAGATTGAGGGGACATGAACGAGATAGAGTATATCAAATTATGAGGGGCCTATAGCCTCTAGACCCCATATCAGAGGTAGGTAAAACTAGAGGACAGTTTTAGGGCAATAGGGAAAAGATTAGAGGGATACTAGATCTTCTTCATTAAGAGAGTGCCAAGTACCTGGTGTGTGCTGCTTGAAAGAACGGTTGAAGCTGGTTCATGGAAAAGTATTTAAAAGTGTCTAGATGTTAAGCATGAAAGACTATGGATAAATGCTGAGCTTAATAAGGAAGGATACACAGTGGGCCAAATAGTCTGTGTCCATGTACTTTTTCAACGGCTCTGCCTCAACAATTCAGAATACGTGAAGCAAAAAGTACATAAACAGAGCATTTATATTAAATTAAAACACGGAAGAATTGGGGTGAAATTGCACAACTCACCTGCAAGAAATGCTACACTTGTCGCTTTACCTCCCCCCTTAACTACATTCAAGGACCCAAGCAGTCTTTCCAGGTGCGGCAGAGGTTCACCTGCACCTCCTCCAATCTCATCTATTGCATCCGCTGCTCCAGATATCAGCTGCTCTACATCGGTGAGGCTTGCCGATCGCTTCATCAAAGACCTCCGTTCGGTCTGCAGTAACCAGCCTGATCTCCTGGTAGCTCAGCCCTTCAACTCCCCCTCCCATTCCGAATCCGACCTTTCTGTCCTCGGCCTCCTCCTTGGCCAGAGTGAGGACCAACGTAAATTGGAGGAGCAGCACCTCATATTTTACTTGGGCAGTTCACACCCCAGCAGTATGAACATTGACTTCTCTAATTTCAGGTAGTCCTTACTTTTTCCTCAGCCTTCTCAGCGCTCCCTCAGCCCACTGGCTCCACCTCTTCCTTTCTTCTTCCTGCCCTCCCCCCTCACCTTCCCATCCCACCCAAAGATCCTATAGCAGAGTTCTGCTATAGGATCTTTGATCCCACCCTCACATCAATCTGAAGAAGGGTTTTGGCACGAAACATTGCCTATTTCCTTTGTTCCATAGATGCTGCATCATCCGCCAACTTTCTCCAGCATTTTTGTCTACCTCCATGAGCAGCTTCGTCCCATCAACCATCAGGCTCTTGAACAATATAAATACTACCTAAACTTCAAATGGTGTGTCTTGTTTGCAATACAGACTTCTGTTTTGCACTAGTATTGTTTTTTATTGAATTTCATTGTTTGGTTTATTATATTATCTACTGAGTACTGTGTTTACAGACCTGTTATGCTGCTGTAAGCAAGAATTCCCCTGTTCTGTTTTGAACCACCTTCATTGTGAAATAACGTGTTTGTTTATTTAGACTCGAAATTTTAGAGCTACTGAATAGAAAGGTTAACGTTGCAGAGCTGCCATACAGATTTTGCAATAGCTTGTGATGTTATGAAAACCGTAGAATTATATCAAGCATAAAATAATTGTTTTTAGTTTCTTATAAAATTTCCCATTCTGTTGAAGATTCACAACCCAAAATGTTGTCTGTCCATTCTTTAGTTTAGTTTATTATTGTCAACTGTACCAAGGTACAATGACAAAACGTTTTGTTGCATGTTATCCTGGCAGCAAAGACTAGATTACAATGAAGACTTCCACAGTACACAGATATAGGATGAAGGATATTACCTTTAGTGCAAAATAAAGTCCAGTAAAGTCCAATTAAAGATAGTTTGAAGGTCTCCGATGAAACAGAGGTGAGGTACCTCCACAGATGCTGCATGGCCCTATATCCTGTATCTGTCCTGCATCCTCTTTGCAATGCGGATGCCTTGATTGTAATCAAGTCGTCTTTCCACTAACTGGATAGCACACAAACATGAAAGCTTTTCGCTGTACCTCGGTACAGGTGACGATAATACATTAAACTAAAGACCGGCTGAGTTCCTTCAGCAGTTTGTATTTTGCTCAGGATTTCAGCATCTGTAGTTCCTCGTGTCCGCAACTCGTTGAGTCTGGCTCTAGTTGTCCATCCAAGCCCAGCCCCTGTCCCTCCAGCCCCTGCGACTCTGGGCTCCGTGCAGCCGGTGGCCATGGCCAGCACCTGACGCGTTGTTTTCCTAAGATGGAAGCAGGGCCGACTCACCTGTGCGCAGGTGTGCCCAGGTAAAGGGAATTAACTGTCAGGTAATAATGGCGACACCGCCGAGATCTATTTAAAGCTCCCAACAAGTGGGAGGAGGCAATCGCTTACCTGTGGGGCCGAGCCAGAGGACCATCCAGCCCACCATCCTGTCCACGGCCATCATCCCGCCCGAACTCCAAGCGGCGGCCGCCTCACTGCCCCAAACTCATCGCAGGTTGCTTGGAGGTGGATCGTCAGTCGCCAGAGGGGGACGGGCACAATCTGCTATAGGATCTTTGGGCGCAATGGCTGCGGCTATCCCGGCCGCCGCCGCCAGCAGCAGCAGCACCTGTGAACCGGTTCGACGGGTTGTCTGCCCCGCCCGCCGCCGCCGCCAGCAACAGCAGCAGCACCTGTTCGACGGGTTGTCTGCCCCGCCCCGCCCCGCGCGCCCCGGCAGCCGTTGGAGCACGTGACCGCGGAGTCTTGGCTCGAGCGAGGGGGCGAGCGCGGGAAGGAGGGCGAAGGTGAAGACGAGCCAGGGCGGCGGGCAGGAGCGTCCCACACACACACCCGGGCCGACAGCATCGAGCTGACAGGAAAGTTACAGCCCCACGCACCTGTAGTTTGTTTGCCTTCTCTCATTGCAAACTTGGTGCTGGTAGCACCTGTTGGGGAAGGAGAATGCAAGAGAGAAAAACACACCCCCTTAGGCTGGGGTGTGACAGAATAAAACATCTCAGTCCCGGTCCTATAATTTCAGCCCCCGTGAGTAGCAATGTTACAAAATGTTGAGATTTTAAAAATCACGTCTGCAATTTATCCCATCAGATAAAGCATAACATTAAGTTTAATTTGACACCTAATTCACTTTCATATCTTCAGTATTAAAAAGGTTATGGCCATTTTCATACTATGAAATTATCATCTTCCCAATTCATGCTTTTCCATTGACTTAACACAAAAGCTGTGATTGAGGACAGTCAAAAGCCCATAACTTTCTTAAAAATAAAGAGAACTGAAATACAATTTCAGTTATTATAGATTGAAGCATTCTGAAACAAATATGAAACAATCTTCCTTGGATGACCTGAAATTAAAGCATATAATTAGTTAGTTACCTAATTGTAGCTAATTACAAAATTCAATTACTAGATCTAAACATCTATCCATTTCTTAAGAAAAGATTAACATTTTTAAATAGCCTAAGTGTCCAAATAACATTCACACAGGAATTCACAATATAACATGATTTTTAAATCTCAATGTCATGAATTTATAGGCCAAATGGAAGGAATTTAGTGTTTAATTCCCGTAAATTAACAGCCATTTTAATCATCTTGCGAGTGTGATTTTGTGGAACGGGATCGATTGGAACGTTGCGGTTGCAGTGAATTTAAACCCCATATCAGCAGGAAAAAAATCGCCGGTTCGTAAGGGCCTAACTCACCTTTTTGCAACGTAAAATTTGGATTAAGGTCATCCGAAGAAGCACGTTTTTATGTAAAATAAACGGCTTTCCTTTAACTGTCCCGTACGTGAAATCATTCCCATTATCGGCGTTGACGGCATTAGAAGCGGATTTTTATTTTACACCAGCGCTGAAATGGTCCCGCGGTTTTCACAAGATCAGAACTTTAATATTATTGTATTATATGCTGTAATTCCGTACCAGATAGGTAAATAAATTACAATCTCGAGCAATAGACCAAGTCTTTATAGAGAAGAACAGTTGCTAGCTGGTACATTGGCATATCATAATCAGTAGCATCATCACACTCCTCAGATTGTAACCAATAAGCAACTCTGTACACCTTGTTTTTCCTCAACTCTTCAATTTTGGCATTGTAAACTACAAGTTTTAGCTCTTCAAACCACGCATGACATGCCTTTCTGCCCACTACTTTCCCATTAAGAATGTCCTGTAGATTCCATTTCTTAAGAAAAGGATATTTTTTTTAAAATAGCCTAAGTATCCAAATAACAAACTAATCCCATTCACACAAGAATTCACAATATAACATGATTTTTAAATCTTACTGTCATGAATCTGAGGAGAGGGGGGGGGGGGAGAGTGGGGGGAGAGAGAGGGGGGAGAGAGAGAGAGGAGAGGAGAGGAGAGGGGAGGGGGGGGAGGGAGAGAGGAGAGAGGAGGGGGTGGAGAGAGAGAGAGGATGTGCTGAGAGAGGGGTGAGGTGAGGAGCAAGGAAGGGGGTAGGGGTGTGTGGAGGGGAGGGGGGTTTAGGGGAGGGACAGTGGGGGGGGGAGGGGAGGAGGGGGAGAAAAAGAGGGGAGAGATAGAGAGAGGGAGAAGAGAGCGGGGGGAGAGAGCGAGGGGGGGGAGAGGGAGAGGGGGAGGGGAGAGGGGAGGGGGAGGGGGAGGGGGGGAGGGGAGGGGGGTGGGGGGGGGGGGGGGGGGGAGGGGGAGGGGAGGGAGGGGAGAGAGGGGGGAGAGAGGGAGGGGAGAGAGAAGGGGAGAGAGAGAGATGGTTCCTTTTTACCTCAACCCAAACAACCATTTGCAGACAGTGCTTTTTTCCCTCAAACTAACCATATTTTCATTTTCAAACCACATTATGGATACTCACAGCTGTGGAGACATTTGTTCAGTGTCATTCAGAGCTCTGATTGAGGCACACCACTTGCAGAGACTGATTGAGGCACACCACTTCCTGGTTTTATAGTCCCTCCCCCTCCCTCCAGCAGGGGCAACAGAGAGAATGGGGAATTAAGTAAAAACATTAATATCTCTATCATATTTCATCGATGGGAAAAATCCTCGGCACACATGCGGCGGAGGGGGGCTCTGAGCGAGGTGGGCAAAAATGACGGCCGTAGGTGGCGGCATTCTCTCGGAAATCGCAGCACAGAAGGCCAAAACCGGTCAAGAACAGACTTTTAGTAATATAGATAGATAGATAAACGACTTACCCTTTGTTTTGTCCCGTTCATGAGATCCATCACATTGTAGGCGTTGAAGGCGTTAGAAGTCACTTTTTATTTTAATCAAATTATTAAATTGTTTCGCGATTAAAGAAAATAAAAAATCGGGAACGGAAGTCGGATCGATTATTCTTCAGCAGCTAGCAGCCCGAGGAAATCCGCCTCTGACAGGCAGGAGAAAACTGGATTTTAATCCCGCCCCCCAAAGGCGGCAAAGAAGGTATGTTTTGTAACATCGCTACTCAGTAGTCCCACTCAGTTTGTTACACAGACCTGAATACATTTGTGCTAGACACAGGCACAGTGTATATGAGGAGAAAAACAAACTAAATTTCAGGGGACATTTCATTCATCATCATAGCCCATGTGCACACAATGTCACAATTTTAATTAAGAACAGAAAGCCAATTCAACGGACATTATTTATTTATTTATTTATTTATTTATTAGTTATTTATTTCGGACAGAATAAAAAGCAAATGTGAAACAGCATACATAAAACAAAACACAAATATTTATAAAGTGTCATAAACAATATCTATAAATAAATGAAATCATATGTGTCCGAAAAGGAGCAGGAAGAAGCCAAAGCTTATTAATTCCCACCCCTTATTCAACTGCTTGTAATTATCTCATACAAATTTAGCAGCTATATGTACACCATATGTACACCAGCCACTATATGTACACCAAATTATTTACATTTGAACACTAATCAAATATTTACAAAGCCATACAAAAAAGAAAAAAAGAAAAGAAAAAACCCGCAAATACTATACAGTATCTTAGTCATATTTACAACCCATCACTCTATAATCACCCTTCCCAATACAATCAGTATAACAAATAACACAATCACCTATCCTCATCCCAATATCATTTTAAACAAGTGTTTTTGTACATCTTTTAAACTGAATTATGCTTGTTTTATCTCCTGTTCCAGACCATTCCACAAATTCACACCACAGATTGCTATGCACATACTTTTAAGAGTTGTTCTGGCATTGAGTTTTTTTTTAAATTATGTTCCCCTCTCAAATTATACCCACCCTGTCTTTCCATAAACAGTTTTTGTATATTTCTTGGAAGTTAATTATTTCTTGCTTTGTACATGATTTGCGCATTATAATTTGATTAAGTGAAATCAATGTCAAATACCTCTGACCTTGAAATATAAGTGCTCACTACCTTTAATCCCTTGAGTTCATTTAAACCAGGAAGCATGCTGCAAGCAGTGTTTCCACTTTGAAGGAAATTACCTGGAATTAGGGAAATTCTGGTTGTGTTCGGGTAATTTTAGGGAAATTCAATAATTTTGGGAAATTTCCGCATCCGGCCCGCGAAGGGGTGTAATGGTAATACACACAGCACTGTCGGTTTGGCGCTCAAAGGTTTAAACAGCGCTGTCAGTTTAACGCGTGGGAATTTTAACAAAGAGCCGTCTGCTGCAGCGCTATGGGTTCTAAATATAGCGCTACCGGCTGCAGCGCTATGGGCTTTAAACACAGACTGTTCGGGAAAATTATCGTATAACAATGAGTCTTTGGAATTTTCTTTCTCAGTAGAAGTTGAGCCTTTGATTATTTTTCAGGTAGTGGTAGAATTCTGGATAAGCCTAGTGGTGAAAAGTTACCTGTGGGTGGTGGGATTGCAGTTACATTGGGATTGGCCTTGATTTTACAGAACGGTGGGTGGGCACAAGGGGCTGAGAGGAGAGGAGGGATATGAGAGGGAGAGTGGGAGAAAGAGGGAGAGAGGGAAAGAGGGAGGGAATAAGAGAGGGAGGGAGAGAAAAAAGGAAGGGGAGAGAGATTGGGAGGGAGGGAAAGGGGGAGAGAGAGGAAGGGAGGGAGAGAGGAAGAGGAGGGAGAAAGAGGGAGGGGAGAAAGGGAGGGAGGGAGGGAATAAAAGGGAGGGAGGGAGAGAAAAAAGGAAGGGGGAGGGAGAAGGGGAGAAGGAGGGAGCGAGGGAGGGAGAGAGTGGGAGGGAGGGACAAAGAGAGGGAGGGAGAGAAAGGTGGAGGGAGGGAGAGAGGGATGGAGGGAAGGAGAGAGTGCAGAGACTGACACATGAGAGCAGGTTGAAAAAAAGAAGACAACGAAAGCTGTTGTAGGCAACAAAATCTGCCTTGCATACACTACAAGTGAGTAACAGAAGCAGGCAGATACAGTATAGTTACATAGATCTGTTTGCCTTGTTCTTCTTTGTGTTGTTAACGTGTACTAAGAAAATAAAACAATAGCACGTGGGAAGCATTTTTGAAAATTTCAAGTAATACCATCAAATTCCAGGAAATTTGGGATTCTATTTAAGGAAAACAATTTTGAGGTGTGGAAGCACTGGCTGCAAGTAATTCTTGTGCCTACCGGAAAAGACAAACTATAAAAAAGCAAATGGTATGTTAGCATTCATAGCAAAAGGATTTGAGTATAGGAGCAGGGAGGTTCTACTGCAGTTGTACAGGGTCTTGGTGAGACCACACCTGGAGTATTGTGTACAGTTTTGGTCTCCTAATCTGAGGAAAGACATTCTTGCCATAGAGGGAGTACAGAGATAGTTCACCAGACTGATTCCTGGGATGGCAGGACTTTCATATGAAGAAAGACTAGATAGACTTGGCTTGTACACGCTAGAATTTAGAAGATTGAGGGGAGATCTTATAGAAACTTACAAAATTCTTAAGGGGTTGGACAGGCTAGATGCAGGAAGATTATTCCCGATGTTGGGTAAGTCCAGAACTAGGGGTCACAGTTTAAGGATAAGAGGGAAGATTTTAGGACCGAGATGAGAAAATCACTTTTTTACATTCTCTGCCACAGAAGGTAGTTGAGGCCAGATCATTGGCTATATTTAAGAGGGAGTTAGATGTAGCCCTTGTGGCTAAAGGGATCAGGCGATATGGAGAGAAGGCAGGGATGGGATACTGAGTTGGATGATCAGCCATGATCATATTGAATGACAGTGCAGGCTTGAAGGGCCAAATGGCCTACTCCTGCACCTATTTTCTATGTTTCTAAGTCAATGTTCATACCGCCGGGGTGTAAGCTACCCAAGCGAAATATGAGGTGCTGTTCCTCCAATTTGCGCTGGGCCTCATTCGGACAATGGAGGAGGCTCAGGACAGAAAGGTCAGTGTAGGAATGAGAGGGGGAGTTAAAGTGTTTAGCAACTGGGAGATCAGGTAGGTTTAGGCTAACTGAGCGGAGGTGTTCAGCTAAACGATTGCCGAGCCTGCTCTTGGTCTCGCCGATATATAGGAGTCCACACCTGGAACAGCGGATACAGTAGATGAGGTTGGAGGAGGTGCAAATGAACCTCTGCCGGAGTCAAGGGAGGAGGTATTGGGCAGTTGTTGCATCTCCTGTGGTTGCAAGGGAATGTACCTGAGGAGGAGGTGGTATGGGTGGGAAGGGATGTGTTAACCAGGGAGTTACGAAGGGAATGGTCTCTGTTGAAGGCGGAAAAGGGTGGAGATTGGAGGATGTGGCTAGTGTTGGGATCCCTCTGAATGTGGCAAAAATGTTGGAGGATTATGTGCTGAATGTGACAGCTGATGGGGTGAAAGGTGAGGACTAGAGTCCCTGTTGCGACGGGTGAAAGGGAGCAAGTGGTATGAATTAATGTTCCTGGGAATTAATGTTTCTTTAGTATTGTACAATATAATTTCTACCTTTACATCAATGTTGCTAATGAAGTATTGATATATTTACTTTTGACTCAAATCAAACTTGCAGCTACCCAGCAGATAAGAACTAATTGTGAAAAGTCATGAGTATTGAAGAGCAATTCTATGCTCGTTACCATGGATCCGCCGAGATAGTTAGTGTAAACTTACTAAAATATCAAGATTTGCATAGGCTCTGTGCCAGCAATTGTATTGATGTAATCATGGTGCAAACACGGCTTACAGTAAACTAAATGCAGGAACACCTCTGGTTACGAATGACCTGCCGTATGGAAATCTGACTTTACACAAATTCTCCCTTGCATTCTTGAAGCTACGACTATGAATAGTACATTTTTATGTGGACTTCATTAATGGCTGGTTACAGTAATGATGGACAGTGTGAGGTTGATTATTCAATGAAATGAAATAATTATAGCAAGTATTTGTAGAACTGTGATACGGGTAAATGTGTAGGAAGGAACTGCAGATGCTGTTTTAAACCGCCGGGAGATAGAGGGCGAGGAGGGGGGTAGGGATGGGACAGAGGTTATGGAGTTAGGAAGGGAGTGACTGAGGGTAGGGGAAAGGAGAGGGAGGGAGAGGGGGAGGGGAGGAGGAGGAGGGGCGAAAGAAGAGGGAGGGTGAAGGAATGCTGGGGGATGAGGGGAAATGAGCCATGCCTGCGCAGTTGGAGGCTATGGGTGAGTGGTGGAATATTGTGTTGGGGGAATAGGTTGCGTTGGGGGAACGGGGTCCAACGGGTCCCACTTGGTCTAGTCTATACTATAACTAAAACTCTTCGTCTTGTTTGTGGCTGTATGTGTGTGTGTCGATTTCTATTTTCCTATTTTCTTCCAAACACCAGGCCACAGCCTTCCCATTTTTACACATTCTACTCACATTTTTCCCGTCGAGGCGATAAACATCTTCCCGTCGTATTCCCACCTATATTTCCAAACTTTTTAATCGCTTAAAGTTTAAAAAGCCTGAAAACTCACCCATTTCGGATAAAAACCCAGAGTGACGTCACAATGTACTCGAAAGGCAGGACGGGACACTCTGGAAGGCAGGACGGGACACTCTGGGAGGCAGGACGGGACACTCTGGGAGGGAGGGCGGGACACTCTAGGAGGGAGGGAGGCACACTCCGGGAGGGAGAGACACTCCAGCGCACCCGAGTGACGTCACAATGGACTTGCAAGGCAGGACGGGACTCTCCGGGAGGGAGAGAGGGGGCATTCCAGGGCACCCAAGTGAAGTCACAATGGACTTGCAAGACAGGACGAAACACTCTGGGAGGGAGGAGCACTCCAGCGCACTGGCGTGACGACTGCTGCCGGATGGGTAGGGTGGTGCTGGAGCTGGAGTGAGAGCCGAGCAAGGGGCCAAAATAGAAGCCGCCACTGCAACCTAGGGCAAGCCTGGGTCCAGGGTCAGGGACGAGCACAGGTGGCGGCCGAGCTGATGGCTGAAGTCTACAGCCAGGGCTGGGCCGAGTACGAGAACCAGGCCGGGTTCCAGGTCCTGGTGCTGCTGTAGGACCTGGGTAGATCCTGGGGCAGGGAATGGGAGTGAGTGGAGGAGGATGAGGGAAATGGGGAGGAGGGAGATGGGGTGGGGAGTGGGGTGGTAGAGGGAGATGGGGGGGGTGGTGGAGGGAGATTACTTGAACTTGCACTGACAGTTCGCAGTGTATGATGTCACAATGGGATCTCAATCACATAAACTGCCCGTCAGCAGTGTTCCACCACACAATGACATCATAATGGGATCTCATTTACATTTTTTAAAGTCTGTTTTAAAAAACGCAGCATTGTTCCATTCAGATTGATGTTATATTTTGCAAGCTATTCACATTTTAAACTTTACGAAATTAGAACATTAGAATATTAGCTCCTATCTTAATGAATTTAGTCTCAATACCAGCTGGTCCAGATCCACAATCATCCTTTAATTAATTAATAGCATGTTGAACGTCAATGGGTTTTATTTTTTGAAAAGAAAAAGAGCTTCTACATGTAGAGGTAGCTGGAAAGTCACATATAATAGATGAGTCAAATACAGTAGAGCTACATACAGTGGAGAAGTGCTGGTTGAAAGCATTGGATATAACAGCAGGGTCCTGAATTATGTAATTGTTGACCCGAATCTGAGTGCTGATATTTTGATTTGATTTATTAAGAACAGTATTTAGTCTTTTCCAGAACTTTTTTGGATTATGCATGTCTTCAGAAAGATGTTTTTTAAAATGACTTGATTTAGCATTACGTGTTTTTGTCGTACACTGATTCCTTAAGGACCTATATTTTTCCCAATCAGCAGGGTCCTTTGTTTCCCTGAAAGTCTTCCAGACTTTATCCCGCTCATTAAAAAGGTTGATCAAATCAGCACTAATCCATGGTAAATGTTTTCCCTTGACTTTTATTTCTCTCCAGGGGGCATGCTTATCGATAACTCTTGTGACTTCAGTGTATAAATAATTCCAGGCATCCTCGACAGTTGGTATAAGTTGAAACCTGTCCCAGTTTATTGCAATCAGGTCATGCATATAATTATCATAATTAAATTTTCTACATTGTCTAACACGAATATGTTTAGGAGGGAGACGGGAAGGTTTAATCTTCCACGCACAGAAAATAGCAGAATGATCGCTAAAGCAATCTGACAAAACACCAGATGTTAAGATTCGGTCAGGATGGGTAACAAGAATCCAATCTAATAGTGATGTAGAATTGCCATGAACTCTGGTAGGTTCGTTGATTAACTGGGTCAGGTTTATACTTTTTGTCGTTAGAAGAGGAGCGATCGAGCCAGTTTTTATTGAAGTCACCAAGAAGCACTAATTCACATGGGTGTTCAATAGAGGTGAGAGTGGAAATTAGGGACTTAGTTGAGTTAGGATGAACGGGGGGGGAATCGATAGATAGTGCCGATAATTAGATGTTTATTCTTATGAAGGTTTTAACCTAATGAAAAGGCTTTCAAAGAGAGATGAGGTTACTTTAGGGATAGTAGGTTCAGATATAAAGCGAGTTGACACATAACAAGCCACACCTCCAGCTCTCGTAGTCCTATCTGCTCTATATAATACAAAATTATCAATATGAATATCATTGTCACAAATTTCACTATGTAACCATTTTTCTGAAAATGTTGTTGTGTCAGGTTTATTCTGTGCAATCCAAACTCTAATTAAATCTATCTTTGGAAGAAGACTCCTAATGTTCAAATGGATGATTTTTAGGCCTTTAGCTGTATCAATTGTGGATCAATTGGGTGTAGATAAGGTTGGGGGAGTGGGGCAGGGAAATAGCATGAGAAAGGGGACGAGAGAGCCACATACACAGATTGACACAAACACACACACACACAGAAGACAGGACAGACAAAGCACACAAGATCAGGGAGAGGGAGAGGGAGAGAGAGAGAGGGGGAGGGGGGGGAGAGAGAGAGAGAGAGAGAGAGAGAGAGAGAGAGCGAGGAGCGAGAGAGAGAGAGAGAGAAAAAAAAAAAAAAAAGCGAGCATACACACCTCAGTCTGCATAGCTCATGTTTATGCAAATAGATCAAAGTATGAAGTCCTGGACCAATTATTTTTAAATTAAATTAATGAGGCTTTATGAGGTCCAGAATAACAACTCGTATTATCACATATCAGTCATAACAATATTATCATATCACAAATTGTCAGTCATAACAACTCTCATGCCAGCTACAACTTTGTGGTTAAATAATTACAAGAGGAGCCGCCGGCATTAAATTATAGAAAAAATACAACAAAAACCAGCTAAACACAGAGTTCATCGACAGACAACATTAATGTGCTAACGCTAACACCAACATTAGGCTGTTATATCAGAGTCCATGGAGGAGTTAATGGAGGAGAGCTCACCAAGAAATGTCCCAACTTCACCAGAAAGAACTGTGTCTTGCCAGCGTGGACAACTCTCAGTGTGCAGGGAAAGATCAATGCTTATTTGATGTCACGGTCGCGTAGTTTCTTCTTAGGCGCATCATACTCCCGGCGTCTCTGGACAAGACCAGCGCTGAAGTTAGATATGAACCCAAGCTCCGTTGTACTCAAGGGGCACATTTTTCTCCCGGGAGAACTTCATTATCCTCAGCTTATCCTGGAAATAGTGGAACTTCACCAGGATCGGCCTCGGCCCCTTGGCTCTGGAGTTATCCTTGCGACCAGTACGGTGACAGCGCTCAATCACTAGAGGAGTGGGGAAATTCGCTTCACCGAGAAGCTGCGGTATCAGACGGCCCATGAATCCGGTGATATCTTTGGACTCGACCCTCTCGGGGATGCCGACGAAACGTAAGTTGGAACGTCTGCTTCTGTTCTCAGCGTCATCTGCCCAAATTTTCAGGGCAGCGTTTTCTTTTTCAAGTGATTTTACACGTCCAACCAGGTCTGTTATATTATCCTCGTTGGAGCTAACTCTATGCTCAAGCTCCGTTACTTGCTCTCCAAGCGTTTGAAGTGAGCCTTCAATGTTAGTCAGGCTTGCTCCAATTGGATCAATTTTATTGTCCATGTGTAATATCATGTTGAGCTACATTTGCTGCATGTTATCCAAGATACTTTGGAGGGCAATTGGCTCGCCCATTATAAGGCCAGTAGTCTTTTCCACTCAATGAAATAGTAGAAGGTAAAAGGTAGTTCTAAAGTCCTTACTTTTAGTACTAAAGTTGTTTTACCTTGCTTTTTAGATTCACCAAAAGTTGTTCATTGACATCAGGAGAGTTAGAGTGAAAAGGTATCTCAGAACGCCATCAGTAGACAAATAGTTGAGCCAGCAGACTAGAGCTTGTTACAAACCCTCACACAGTAACGGCAGCCATTTTCCAATGAAATTGGAAATTGAAAGAACACAACATCTCCGAGATAATCCGGAGAGAAACCAGGAGAGGGCACAAGAGACACAGCTAGAAACATCTCAGTGTCTCCGAGATAGTAGGGGGAGACAGCGGGAGAGAAGTGCACATGTGATGCAGCAAAAAACAACTCAACGTCTCAGAGATAAACGAGAGAGAGAGCGGGAGAGATTGGCTGAAGAGACGCATCAAGAAACAACTCAACATTTGAGAGATAAACGAGAAAGGGAGGAGGAGAGAAGGGCTCAAGAGACGCAGCCAGAAATAACTCAACGTCAGAAATAAACGAGAGAGGGAGCAGGAGAGAAGGACTCAAGAGATGCAGCAAGAAACAACTCAACATCTTGAGGAATATCAAGAAAGAATACAATTGAGAAGGGATGAAGAGATGGGAGATGAAAGAACTAGAAGGCTGGATGAACAGCGAGACAGATACAAGACAACGAAATGCACAACTAGGATAAATCTTTCTGTTGATGTTGGTCAAATGACCAATGTTTGCCTTCAAATTCAAATTCAAATTTCAAATTTATTTTGTCACATACACCTAGGTGTAGTGAAATTCTTTTTGCCATGCAGCACATTAAAAAAGAATACAACATGACAGTAATAGATAGTTTCAACATCAAAACATCCCCCCACAATGGTTCCCATTGTGGGGAAAGGCACAAAGTCCAGTCCCATCCCCATGTCCACCCATAGTCGGGCCTCCTTACTCGAGATCGTGGCTTCCGGAGCCGACAGGGCCGCGCCGAATGGAGCTCAACTGGCGATCTCATCAGGAGATCCCAGGTTCCCGATGGAAACTTCAGCGCCGCCGCCCGCAGCCGCTCCACAGACCCGCCAGTCACCGCCAGCTCCGCAATGGCGCTCCAGCGCTGCACCGCCGTCCTCCGACCCGCAGCTCCGCCGCCGCCGAGCTGGTACCGCTGCCGCCGGTGCCGCTGCCGCTGCCACTGTTAAGCTGAGCCAGTGCCGCCGCCGCCACAGCTGAGCCGGTGCCGCCGCCGATGCCGAAGCTCCAGGCGGTCCCCTCAGGAGACACCGCTCCAGGCCCGCTGGTAGGCCGCGGGGACGGGTCGAAGCTGCAGCCCTTCCCCCCCCCCCCCCCCCCCCCACACACAAAAAAGCTAGAACTCCTCAAAACAAAACACTAAACTAACTAAAAATAGAAAAAGAGATGAAAAAAAACTGACAGCTGCAGGCAGCTTCATTGTCGAGCGTACCGCTTCTCAGGAGAAACGACCAATTTTTGCTGCATGAAGGGCAAGATCAACATTGCTCCTCTGAAAACACTCCCGAATGCACTCATTTACTCATAATGAATTGAATTACAATAGATCAGAACAACAGTGATTTGTTGATGAGAAGGAGCCTCTGCTGAATACTGAGCAGAGAGAAGTTTATGACCACGTGTGTGACTGCTTGCAAAGGGATCTATCTTCAATGATTTTTATTGACTCACCAGGAGGAACAGGAAAGACATTTCTCATGAATTTGATCCTCTCCACGGTTAGAGCTCAAGGTCAAATTGCCATTGCTGTAGCATCATCTGGTATCGCAGCTACATTAATGCCTGGTGGAAGAACTGCACATTCTCACTTCAAGATACCTATCCATGTGAGGGAGGATTCAACGTGCAATGTCAACAGCGACTCTAAAATGGGAGACTTCTTCAGAAGAGTGAAGCTCATTGTTTGGGATGAATGCTCAATGATTAGGGGGGAATGCTTTGAAGTGGTGGACAGAACTCTTCAAGATGTATACCGCAAAAAGGATCATTTTGGCGGGATTCTTACCATTTGTTGCGGTGATTTTCGACAACTCCTTCCTGTAGTGAAGATGGGAAGTGATATTGATGTTCAAAACTCCTGCATCAAGACATCGTACTTGTGGCGAACTTTCACAAAGTTTGAATTGAAGAGAAATATGCGATTGACCGAAGGAGAGGGTGAGTATTCTCAATTTTAGTTGAATGTTGGAGGTCAAGATTGAAAATAATGAATACAATGAAATTGACTTTCCAGAAGACATGGTTCTCTCAGCAAGAACACTGGATGACTGCATTGATTATATCTATCCAGCATTTGACCACCCTGCAACATTATTCTCTAAAATTGTATCTTGGTTCCTCACAATGTTACGATGAGAAGAATCAATTCAACGTGTATCAGACGCTTCCCTGGAACCATGAGGGAGTACTGTTCTTTCAATACTGTCACTGACGGAACAAATTCAACTCACTTCCCAACGGAATTCCTCGATTCAGTCGAGATCTGTGGATTACCACCACACAAGTTTGAGTTGAAGAAAGAATCTCCAATTGTTTTAATCAGAAACTTGCAACCGCCAACGTTTTGCAATGAAATGAGGTTAATTGTAGAACAGCTAGACAATAATCTCATCGTTGCTAGAATCAACATGGGGGCCTATAAAGAAGAGATTGTTCTCATCCCAAGGATGATGATCAATTTGTCAGAACATGAAAACATTCCCATTAGGCGGAGCCAATTCCCTATTCTGTCGAGTTTTGCGATGACAATTCATAAGGCACAAGGGGAAACCATGGAGAAGGTCTCGATATACCTTGAGAAACCAGTATTTCAACATGGCCAACTATATGTAGCTCTTAGCAGAGGAAAGGTGAAGAAACAAGTAAAAGTGTTCTTGAAGGATGGGACATCAACCAGGAATGTTGTCATTAGATAAATGCTTTGTTGATCAATGACTCCTGCAGTAAGTGCTCAAATGCCCATCCGGTAGGCGGCGCGACTCTGGTCAGCAGCGGCCTCTGCAGCCTGTCCGCGTTTTTATTATTTTTTGTCTGTGTTTTTATGTAGTTTTTGTTATTTTATGTTGGGGTGTGTGTGTGGGGGGGCGGGGGGGGGGGTGGGAGGGGGGGGGGGGGGGGAACTTTTGAATCTCTCCCTGCACTGGAGATCCAACCTTTTCGCGTCGGGTCTCAGTTGTCGTTGGGGCCGCAACGAGGAGCGGCCTCCAACAGGAAGAAGCCGGGGACTCTGGTGCTCCGACTCACCGTCGCGGAGCTGGCCGAGACCGGAGCGGGTGGAGCGGTGGAGGAGCGCTGCCGCTGCTGCTGCTGCTGCCGCTGCTACTGCTGATGTGGAGGCTCCAACGGCGGGTCTGTGGACGGTGGCACCGGGAGCCCGCGGCTCCCTGGAGGGAGACCGCTTTTCGGGGCTCCTGCAACAGCGACTTCCCCCGCCCGAGTTGCGGGGTCGAAGAGCTCCTGGAGCGGGGCCTAACACCACTGCCCCGCGCGGCTTGGAATGGCCGCGGGACTCTGCGAGCGCACACCGGGGTCTCTAACACCAAGACCCGGTGTGCGACCTCGCACCACCCGGCGTGGCTTTAATGGCCGCGGGACAATCGCCATCGCCAGCCGGGGGCTTTGACTTTGACTCTGACATCGGGGGGGGGGGGGGGAGGGGGCGGGGGAGAGATAAGTTTTTTTGGCCGTCCATCACAGCTATGTGATGGATGTTTATGTAAAATGTAATTATGTTGTGTCTGGGGTCTATTTGTGTGTAATGTATGGCTGCAGAAACGGCATTTCATTTGGACCTCCAGGGGTCCAAATGACAAATAAATAGACTATTGACTATTGACTATTGAATTTTCCTAAAGTCAACGAAAGAACGCAAAACTGAAGGCAACAAGCGATGCAAGATTAGAAGGTCCCGAATGTCCAGATGTTTGCTCCTCAGTTCAACAACGGATGTTTAACACAGGAATTACATTTCTGCACACAAAATTTTAAAATGCTGCCTCAAGCTTCAAGGACACATTAAGTGACATGTAAAATCTTGCCAGTTGCATTTGCCTTTTGGATTGAAAGTTGCTGGAGTTGTTCTCATGCTTCATGATAAAGCTTGCAGATGGATTATTTCCTGCAAGATATAAAATCACAGGCTTGCACATCTAGGGCATATGTATCAGGTCCAGTTCAATTGTTAAGTCAATTATTGATTAAATTATGATTGTCAAGATATTGATGTTTGAGGATTTGGTGCTGGTAATGGCATTGAGTATCAAGGCTATGTGGTTAAATTCTGCCTTGTGGGAAATTATCGTTACTTTTTCTGTTGTTTGACATGAGTGTTACTTTCCACTTTGGTCTATTGTCAAGTTATTTTGTTTGTAAGCATTGACTGCATTTTCTCAGGAGTTGCAGTGGAATTGGAAATTCTGTAACCATCAGTGAATATCAACTTCAGATCTTAAGATGGATGAAAGGTCAATATTTGAAATTATTTGGGACCAGTGCATTGTTTTTTTTATCCTTGATACAAATTTACTTTAGTTTTATCAGAATGCCCTAATACCATTCAAATGCTGCCTTTTTGTCTAGAGCAAAGATATGTTGAGAAGCAGTAAGGAGCAGAAGTGAACAAGAGACAGAACAAGAAAGGACTGAACCTCTTGAGGATCTCCAAACAATAATTGAAGTTTGCATGGAACAAGAGATAAAACAATAAGTTGCCAAAATACAGCCAAAACAGTACACAATGGTGTAATGACACTTTTAGTCATAGGTTGATTTATTGATAGATATAATTGTCTTTAGAAGTTTATAAATTTCTGCAATAGATAAAATTGTCTTTACAAGATTATAAATACCTACATCGTGATAAACATTTCTCCTTTTTACATTAAGTCAAGAAATGGGAGCAAATGTGCTGCAGGATGGTCAAGGAACACCGCAAAGAGATGTTGAGAAGCAGTAAGGAGCAGAATGAAACAAGAGGCGCAACAAGAAAGGACTGTACGTTTTGAGGATCTCCGAAAAGTAACGGAAGTCGCAGGGAACAAGAGACACAACAATAAGCTGCCAAATTACATACAAAATGGTACATAATTGTGTAATGTCTTTTTTTAATTATAGGTAAATGCATTGATAGATATAATTGTCTTTAGAAGTTTACTAAACCAAATGCAGACCCGTTGGGTCTGTTCCCCCAACGTGCGGTTGTGGGGGGGGGAGGCGGCATGCAGCGTCACACACACTAACTACCCCCCCGCACTCACGCTAATTACCCCCCTTGATATTATATTAATATTATTAATTTGCTCCTTTTACCCCATAACCACCCTATCTACTGACGCATAGCCCCCAACTTGCAGTCACATCTAGAGAGCGGGGGGAAGAGGAGGGAGGGGGGGAAGAGGAGGAGGGGGGGGGAGAGGAGGAGGGGGGGGAATAGGGGGGGAAGAGGAGGGGGTGGAAGATGAGGGGGGAAGAGGAGGGGGGAGGAAGAGGAGGGGGGAGGAAGAGGAGAGGGAGGAAGAGGAGAGGGGGAAGAGGAGAGGGGGGGGGGGGGAAGAGGGGGGGGGGAAGAGAGGAGAGGGGGGGGAAGGGAGAGAGAGGGGGGAGGGGGGAGAGATAGAAGTGAGAGAGAGAATGGGGGGGGGTGAGTGGGGGGGGAGAAGGGGGAGAGGAAGAGGGGGAGGGAGGGGGGAGAGAGAGGAGGGGGGGGGAGAGAGGAGAGGGGGGAGATGAGGAGAGGGGGGAGAGAGGAGAGGGGGGAGAGAGAGAGGGGGGAGAGAGGAGAGGGGGAGAGGAGGAGAGGAGAGGAGAGAGGAGGGGGGGAGAGGGGAGGGGGGGAGAGAGGAGAGGGGGGTAGCGAGAGTGCCTTTTTAGAGAGAACCCAAACCCCCCAAACAACCATTTGCAGGCAGTGCTTTTTTCCTTCAAACTAACCATAACCATATTTTCATTATCAAACCAAATTAAGGGTACTTACTCACAGCTGTGTAGACATTTGTTCAGTCATTCAGAGCTCAGACCTCCATGTTGTAGAGACTGATTGGGGCACACCACAATGGTTTTATAGTCCCTCCCCCATTCCACCAGCAGGAGCAGCAGAGAGAATGGGGAATTTTGTAAAAACATTAATATCTCTGTCATATTTCATCAACGGGAAAAATCCTCGGCACACATGCGGCAGAGGGGGGCTCTGAGTGAGGTGGCCAAAAATGACGGCCGTAGGTGGCGGCGTTCCCTCGGAAATCGCAGCACAGTTCGCCAAAAGCGGTCAAGAACAGAGTTTTAGTAATATAGATAAATGTCTACAATAGATGAAATTGCCTTTACAAGTTTATGAATATCTATATCGTGATAAATATCTTTCTCTTTTTTTACATCATGCAAAGAAATGGGAGCAATCGAGTTGCTGGATGGTCAAGGAACAACACAAAGCGACGTTGAGAAGCAGTATTGTACTGTACTGTATTGTACTTCCGGTGGCGCTGGTACCAGCAGCCTCCACCTTCAGCCGGGTATCTTTTTGTTTTTTTGTTTCTTTAGTTATGTCGAAGTGTGTTTTTTATGATTTTTTTAATGTCTTTATGTGGGGGAAGAGGGCACGGTGCGGGGGATACCGTCCTTCAGCCGCTTCCTGGTGAGGACGCGACTATTATTCGAGTCGCGTCTCCCCCCCCCCCCCCTCCCAACGCGGGCGGCACTGACTAACAATGCGGGATCCTGCGACTCTGCCCGGCTCGACCTGCAGACTCGGGAGCTGCGGACTCCGGCTACGGGAGGCGGCTGATCTGGAGGTCCGGGCCGCTGAGGAGGAGGATGTTCACCGTCGGGGATCGGCGTCGGCGTTCCACCAGCCCGGCGTGAGGGCCTGAACATCGGGCCACCCGGTGCGGCGACTGCGGGTGCTCGGAAGGCCCCGACCACGGATGAACATCTGGGAAGATCGGAGGGGAGGCTGGCTGGACTATGGTGCCTTCCTCACCTTGGTGCCACTGTGTTGTGTCGTGGACTTTCTGTGTTTGTGCTTTTTTTTAAATTTCTATTTTATTTTTTTAATATGTTTTAATATTTATTAATTATTTATTTTTATGATACTGACTGTAAAGGGAAATTCATTTCGTTGTCTCTAATTGAGACAATGACAATAAATTTGAATACAATACAATACAATACAATAATGAGCAGAACGGCACAAGAGACGAGAGGAAGTTGCCAAAATACAGCCAGATCGGTACACAACAGTACAATGTCTTTAGATGTTTATAAATATCTACAAAAGATAAAATTGTCCTTTTTATTCATATGTTATTGGCTTCATAGAAGGAATGAAAACGCAACAAGAAATAACGTTAGAAATTTCTCCAAAAAAAAGGAATTCAAGACAAAAGTAATGAACAGCCGTGACAAGAGAAACAGTGTCTCGAGGATCAACGAGAAAGAACACAAAACGAAAGAGACACAACAAAAATGAACTTAACTGAATACATTTATCTTTAACATTTAAATTGTTGTATTTTAAGTTATTTACATGTTAAGATTTAATAAATCCATTTTCCACTTGCAGTGCCTGTCAGCCGCTCTCTCTCTCTCTGCCCCCTCCCCTCTCTCTCTCTCTCTCTCTCTCTCTGATCTTTATCTCTTCCTCTGCCCCTCTCTCTCTCTTCCACTCTCTTTGCACCCTCTCTCTGCCCCCCACCCCTCTCTAGATGCACCTGCGAGGTGAGGGCTATTCGTCAGTGGATAGGGTGGGGATGGGGTAAAAGGAGCCAATGAATAAAATTAATATAATATCAAGGGGTGTGATGAGTGTGTGTGAGGGGGAGGGGTGGTTAGTGTGTGTGTGATGTCGCAGGCCACCCCCCTCCCGCAACCGCGCGTTGGAGGAACAGATCCAACGGGTCTGCACTTGGGCTAGTATATTATTAAAACTCTCATCTTGTTTGTTTCTATATCTGTTAATCTGTGTGCGCAGTGTGATCCTGAAATTACGGCAAAACGGTACACGATAGCGCTAGAATTTTTGGCCCATCTTACTCACCATTGTCCTAGTGTGTTGTGTATTAAGTTTTGTTAAGATTAATAGTATATTTTACAAGTTATTGACAATTAAAACAGTGCCCTCACTTGCCATTAGCAGCGTAAGATGTCATAATGGGGTCTCATTTACATAAACTGCCCGTCAGTAGTGCTCCACTCCACAATGACATCACAACGGGATCTCATTTACATTAAAAAAAACCTCCCTTTTAAAAAACACAGCAGCTTTCCTCCATTACCTCACAATGGGATGCCATTTACATTAAAAAAAACTTTGCTGTTCCCGATAAAAGCACACTGGACAGACACGGAAATGACTGGGGTTCGAGCTGGTGCGAGGTCCGGGGGGCTGCTGCTCCGGAGCCGCAAGGAGGGAGAGGAGCCAGACATCCGGGGCAAGGACCAGGCCGCAGCCTCAGCCTCTTCATCCCCCTCCCGTGGCTCCAGACCAATGTGTCGGCCTTTCCCTCCTCCCGTGGCTCCAGACCGCTCAGCCCCTCCCCCCGAAAGCCCCCGTCTCAACTAGAACTTAATCGCCGACGTGGTGGAGAAAATGGGGCCGGTGGTGGTTTACATCGAAATCCTGGGTAGGTGAGGAGGGAGTTGGGGGGTTGAGGGAGAGGAGGGTGTAGGGACGGAGATGGATGGGAAAGTGGGGGAGGTGAGGAGTGAGAGCAGGTGGGTGGGATAGGAGGGAGGTGAGGAGTGAGGAAGGATGGGGTTACCAGGAGAGGAGGGGGGGTAGGGAGGGGATCGAAGGTTATGGGGGGGAGGGAGTGACTGAGGGTAAGAGGAGAGGGGAAAAACGAGGGATATGGGGAAATGGAGGACGGGTAGGAAGAGGGATGGCGACGTATTGGAGGAGGGGAGGGGGAAGAGAAAGAAGGGGAGGGAGGGGGTGAGGGGAAGAAGCAGAGGAGGGTTGGTGGAGGGTGGGGAGAGGGAGGATAATGGAAGAGGGGACTGAAGAGGGAGAGTGAGATGCGCTCACATTGATCTTATATTTTACAAGTTATTGCAATTTGAATCTTTGAGAATGTCAGCCGCGCCTGCGCAGTTTGGGGCAATGGGTGAGTGGTGGAATATTGCATTCGGGGACCAGCACTCCCATGGGACTGGGACCCAATGGATCCTACTTGGGCCTAGTCTAAACATATCTAAAGCTTTGATCTTGTTATCTTCCAGTTGCGCGGTCATTCTATTAGCGCAAAAACCTTACGCAATAGCTTAAGCGAAAGTTTCATTCCAATTGGTGGTCTAATGCGAGGTTTAAAAATCTTAAAAACCTCATGTGCACAGATCCATCTCCTCTCTTGTCGTTCAGCGCCGTATGGATTGGTCTTTTCTCCTGTCACTTCCTGTCCGCCCCTTCCTGCACCATCGCGTTTTTACTGGAACGGTGGATGGCCGGTGGAGGTTTCCAACCAGACACAATTTTTGGAGGGACTGGAAACGGCACGGCCCGGCATGGGAAACGTTGCCAAACGGAAAGTGGAGAATCTGATCGTGGGGCCGTGGGGGGGAGAAAATGGCCGTAAGGGGTGTTGGGAAAAAAAGAAATGGTGGGAAAAAACGCGCTGTATCTCTGAACACAAATGAATTCAAGATATGCAAAAAAGTATCAATGATAAAGGAAACAGGCTGTTTGCTAGATGAGAATGAAAAACTAGGGCATTCTTTCGGGAACAGGGGTTCCTCTCTTCCATCATAGATGAGGCCCTCACATGTGTCTACCTACCACCCCATCAGCCGTCTCATACTACACATAATCCTCTGAAAATTCGGCCACCTCTAATGGGATCCAACCATTAGTCACGTCTTCCCATATATACCCCTTTCCACCTTCCGCAAAGACCGTTCCCTCCGCAACTCCCTGTTTAACTCATCCCTTCCCACCCAAACCACCGCCTCCCCAGGTACCTTGCTCTGCAACCGCAGGAGATGCAACATCTGTCCTTATACCTTCTCCCTCGACTCTGTCCAGGGACCCCAACAATCTTTTCATGTTAGAGGTTCACTTACACCTCCTCCAACTTCATCTGCTGTATCAATTGTTCAAGGTGTCATCTCATATACATCGGCCAATGCTAGACTGGGCAATCGTTTCACTGAACAACTTCGCTCAGTCTGCTTGAACCTACCTGATCTGCTGGTTGCTATACAATTTCCCATTCCCACACTGACCTTCTGTCCTTGGCATTCTCTATTGGAAGAGTAAACGCAAATTGGAGGAACAGCATCTCATATTTCGCTTGGGCAACTTACAACCCAGGGGTATATTGATTTCTCTAACTTCAAGTAACCCCAGCATTCCCTCTCTCTCCATCCCTCCCAGACCCAAATCACACCTGTTTTTCATTCATACCTAGCAAACAGCTAACAATCAGCCATGATCATATTGAATGGTGCTGCTAGTTGGAAGGGCCGGGTGGCCTACTACTGCAACCATTGTCAATTTTCTAATGACCTGTTTCCGTTATCATTGTTACTTTTTTGCATATCTTTAATTCATTTGTTCTTTTTCTCTCTACATCATCGTCTATACCTCTCGTTTACCAATCCTGTGACTTTCAGTTTGAAGAATGGTCTCGACCCGAAACATCACCCATTCCTACTCTCCAGTGATGCTGCCTGTCCTGCTGAGTTACTCCAGCATTTTGTGTCTATCTTTGATGTGGATCATTATTTTAAAACAAGGATTTCTAATTTACAATAGTGAATATCAGGGAATAAATTATATTGATAAGTAACCTCTCCAGCAGACAATCACACATAATTGCAGAGATGTACTCAGTGGTACTATTATACTGCTTTAGTAAGCACATTGCATTGGCATGTCAGTGTTCGTATGCAGATTCCAGTCCTGAGCAGCATCCAGTTCTGAGCAGAAATGTTTGTTTTGCAGCCAGGCAACGTGAATAGGAACTTCTTTACTACCAAGCTTAAACTGAGCAGGAATTCTTTTGGTTTCAGATGCAGCGTATTTTCGTAATTGAACACACAATTTATGATCTTGCCTGAGATGGTTTCTCAGGTACAACAGTGCTGTTCTTTGGCCCATTTGGAGCTTGAGTATTTTCCTTTTATAGAAATTGATCAGCATTGATCTCATGGTAAAATATAACCATATATTTGACTATATGGTTAGTATAGCAACCTATATTTTGGGCCAGTGTTACAGTGCTGATTTTTTAGCTGCCAGAGCTGTCAAACAGAGGCGTCATTTCAGGTTTTGTTTGGGGGGGGGAGGGGGCAAGCTAGTCTCCCAAACAAGATTATAGCCTATCGCTACATCCCAGTGCGTAACTAGTACAATTAAACATATAATACTTAATTTAATAATGACAAAATATTGCATGGTTGTACTCACTAATTATCATTAAATATAATTGTCAGGCAAGTTAAGGAAAAGCCAGTAATCATGGATTTTTACAGAGGTGCCGGCCCGGCACCAACTTGCCCTGACTCTCCCGCAGCTCTGGGTCTTCACACACACACACACACACACACACACGTCACACACCCTCACTCATACTCACTCACCCACCCTCTCACTCACTGACTCACCCACTTCTTCTTTTTCTTCTTGTGTATGGCGTGCATAGCCTAACGTTGTAGGTCAACTTGTTCTATTTGATCTTGTTTGTGCACGTCGGGTTGATTCCATTACTCGAAACAGGGTGGACCATGTGAAGGTTGCAATCTCCCACCCCACTCACCCACTCACTCACCCACTCACTGGCAGCTCTGGCAGCACTGGCAGCACTGCACCCCTGTTTAAGGGATTTGATGGCGGTATCCTTTCATGAGGCGAACTGGATGCTTAATTTTATGAAAGGTTTCTTCAAGTCTAGTAGAAGACAATCCCAACCCAGATTAGATAAAATGGTAGTGGTTAAATTGCTTTATTCCACTACAAACTTCAACCAATTGAAAGGTAATTATGATCAGACTCCGTTAATTAAATCTGTAACATGTAATCTTTGCATAATAATCCGAAAACACCATGTTTAGCAATGTTACAAAATTTTGAGATTTAAAAAATCAAGTCTGTAATTTATCCCATCAGATAAAGCATAAAAAGAAGTTTAATTTGACACCTAATTCACTTTCATATCTCAAGTATTTAAAAAGTTATGGCCATTTTCATACTTGAAAATTAGCATCTTGTTCCCTATTGATTTTCTATGGACATAACAAAAAAAGCTGTGATCGTGTGCAGTCAAAAGCCCATAACCTTCTTCAAAATTAAGAGAACTGAATGAAATTTTCAGTTATCGTAGATTGAACCATTCTGAAACAAATATAAAATAATCTTACTTGGATGACCTGAAATTAAAGCATATAATTAGTTACCCAATTGTAGCTAATTTCAAACTTCAATTACTAGATCTAAACATCTATCCATTTCTTAATAAATGATTAACATTTTTAAATAGCCTAAGTGTCCAAATAATATTCATAAATAATTCACAATAAAACATGATTTTTAAATCTCATTTACATTAATTTATAGGCCAAATGGAAGGAATTTAGTGTTCAATTGCTGTAAATTAAAGTCCATTTTAAATCAGCTTACTAGTGGGACCCTGTGAACGCGCTGATTTAGAACGTTCACATTGCGGTGGATTTGTGCCCTCAAATGCCCAGAAAAATACTGCGGGATATAATGGGGCCAAAATGAGCTACTCGCAACTTTAAACTTTGTATAAAGGGATCTTAAGAAGCCCTTTTTAATGTAAAAATAAACAGCCTACCTTCTGTTGTCTGCTCTATGCGACCCTGACAGCTGCCGGTGGTCGCGGGTTTAGAGATTGATTTTTAAACTACTATAACTATTATACAAGGCTTTTAAAACTAATAATAGCTTTTGCGACGGGGTCTTCCAGCGATTTTTCGTTAATAATGAACTAGGCTGAACATCTTCGATTGGAACAGCCTAGAGAAAATCGCGTTTTAAACCCGCCCCCCTCTAAACGGTGCCAAAATCGCGCACACGGGCTGGGACAGATTTTCAGCGACGCTTCAGGTAGGCTTTGCAACATACCTACCATGTTACCCCCAGATTATATTTGACATATAAAATAATTTCATAATGTCATTCAGCATTTCTATTCACTGAGTTTCAACTAAATATTTTACAGATTCCTCCGTAAAACATAATTGGCTGATTTTGATCCCTTTTATTTCTTAACTGACTACCTCTCTCCCAATCTCTGTATAAAGTGGACAAAAGATGACTATCAGACTTGCCAGCATTATCCATGTGAAGTGGTTTACTGAACACTAAGACAAAATAATTAACTACTTATTAACTGTCCAAAGGTAAGCAACATTTGAGCCAGCTCATTAGCATTATATTTTCATGTTGCTTTGATGCTTTTATTTAAAGTAGTGTAAATTCACATAAAATATAATGTTTAAGTCAGATTCTTTACTTCCCTAACGATTTGTGGGATAAATGGTCATAACCTTTCCTCAGGCTATCAACTCAATCATTTAAATGTACACATTTTTAAAAGTACATCATATTTACAGTATGCCACCAGACCTTTAATATGCAACTTAAAACAATTTTGAGGAACTTTCAGTGCAAAATTTGTTACGGATACGGAGCATTGAGCTAAATATCCATTGCCTTACCACCGTACCATGAAAGCCAAACTGCACAAACACTACAGGACTCTCATCTTGTCCAGTTCATCGTGACAATGATGGCGAACCGCTGCTTCTTCGTATGCCTGAATGGTTAGAACAGCCATTGGAGACGCCAAAAGAATGGTATACCACAGGGCAATGTCCTTGCCCCAACGTTCAATATATACAACACTGACCAACCCATCACCCGAAAAGTAGGTCGTTTCTGTATGCCGATGACTTATGCATCGCAACACAATCCTCAGACTTCAGCCAGATTGAGACTGTACTAGAGGCTGCTCGGCAGAATATGACAACATACTACCAACAGAACTCCTTGCACCCAAACCCAACAAAAACGCAAAGCGCAGCTTTCCACCTCCGGAACCTGGATGCGAAACATCAACTGCAGGTGTGATGGAATGATGTCCTGTTGGAACACTGTAAAGCCCCAAAGTACCTAGGTATGGTCCTCGATCACAGGTTATCATATCGCCAACATGTTGAGAAAACCAAGGCAAAGGTCAACACCCGGAACAATGTTATCGATAAATTGGGAAACAGCTCATTTGGAAGTGAGCCAACAATCCGCACTGCAGCCCTGGCAATCTTTCTCATTGGCAGTATATTCAAACCCCTTCTGGAGCTGCTCTAAACATGCACACAAGGTGGACTCTGCATTGAACACTGCCACACAAAACCACAGGAGCCTGAAGCCGACAAAGGTTGAACTGTACGAGCTGGCTGACATTGACAAACCATCTTGAAGACATGATAGGGCGGCTGCAGTAGAACGCTTCAATGCGAACACAGACCCCCGCCACCCCTTGCACAATCACCAACATGCCAAGAAACGCCTGAAGAGTCGGAACAGCTTCATGGAACTAGAGCAAACCATGCCTTGGATCGCTTCTGGAAGTGGCAGCGCTGTTGACAGCTGCGGCTCGCCTGCGGTCTGTCTGTTTTTACTTTTTTTGATGTTTTCCTTTGTCCTGTTTTAGTTACATTTTAGTTTATTAGGTTGTGTATATGTGTGGTGGGGGGGAATGTTTTTTGTCTCTTCCTTCGGGGGAATGTGACTCTTCTTGTTGTATCCCCCTTCTCTGCCTCCGTCTGCGCTGAGGCCTAATGGCGGAGCTGGCTGCCTCCAACTGCGACCGACCTCGAGGCTCCGTAGGCAGAGCCAGCCAGGACTTACCAACGCAAGGCTGGCCGACTTCGGGCTGGGGCGGGGCTCGGCCGCGGGCCCAGTGGACAACATTGTCGGGAGCTCGCAGGTCACAGGTTGGCGACCTATTTTTCAGGAGCTCCCGCAACTACAGTTGCGTCCGCTGGACTGGAGGGCGGCAGCTTCGGCAGCTTCGACTGCCCCGGGCCACGGAGCTTGAACTGACCCGTTCGCGGAGCTCGGTTGAGCCGCGGGACTGACTTACTTACCATCATCCGGCGGGGGTCACAACAACGGAGGCCTGGATCGCCTCAGCGCAGAGGGAGAACAAGGAGGGAAGAGACTGAGAGCTTAAGTCTTTTGCCTCCATCACAGTGAGGTGGTGCCTGGTGAACTCACTGTGGTGGATGTTAATTCGGTGTTTATTGTATGTTTTGTTATTTATTATTATATGTATGACTGCAGGCAACAAAATTTTGTTCAGACCGAAAGGTCTGAATGACAATAAAGGAATCTAATCTATCTAATCTAAAAATGCCTGGCACCTAAACCAAACAGCAGATGGCACCAGGACACCACCTGCCTTATACTACCTGGAAAGCCCTAAACAGTCTCCGCACTGCAGTGGGGCATTGCGGACTCAACCTGAAGAAGTGGGGCGTCTCGGTCTCTGACAAGTGCAACTGTGGAGAGGTACAGACAATGGCCCACCTACTGACTTGCTGCTGATAGGCATGCACTGCGGACGATCTCCTCTGAGGCACAGATGTGGCACTGGCTGTGGCAAAACGATGGCAGAACGTTGGCTGACACACAAGCAAACTAGCATGACATCGGTGCAGGTTCAATTCAATCTCTAACATCAAATATTTTAGAGAGATTTAATTTTAATTTATTTCAAATACAATTCTTACCCAAACTTTGTTAACTTTAATTCCCCTTGCAATCTTTAAGTGTTTTTAAATAATTCCCTCTGATTTAGCAGCAGGGCCATCTTGACTTGCCTTGAATTTTTGAATCAATTAGCAATGTCACTTGCCTTATTTTGGGTTTTATATCTGACCCATTAACAAGCACCAGTACTTATTAGATAAAATCAAATGAGAGACTGACTCAAACAACAGTGTTCCCAGATAACGTGTGCTTACCTTGTGATCAAACAGTTATATGCTGAGTTATAGACTGCCACCACGATAGCATTGGAGATGAATATATGACTTTATCTGTATGTATTGGACTCCATCTAGTATTTTCTGACATCAGCATAAACTGAGGATTGATTTGTTCACCATTATTGTATCACTGTTCCGTTACTATCTGTAAGAACTCAGACATGTTATATTGGAGCAATACCAATACCATTAGATGAAATTATGATATATATTTTGGGAAAATATTGTAAATGATGAAAAACAACTTTTGTTCCTTTTCACTTCAAAAGCTGTCTGATAATTACCCAGCTTATATTGCTAATACGTGACAAGGAAAGGTTCAGAGGGATATGGACCAAATGCAAGCAAATGGAACTTGTTTTGATGGGATATCCTGGTCAAGTTGGGCCCAAGGGCCTGATCCTGTGTTGTGTGACTCGACACAAACATATGTAGAATATGAGTAGTTACATTTTCCAACCACATTGTGAATTGTTTAACTTTTTGAATGTTCTATATTTACCTAGACTCTTCACTTTTTTTGGTTTATATCTTATCACTGGTTTATATATTATCACTTTTACAACAATTGTTCCAAAAGAAAAGCATTCCCCATTTTAGAAATGATTGAGCACAAGATAAAATTTGAAGGATATCCAAACTGTATTGTAAAGGTAAAAGGTTAAAAAAAAGTTAACTGGGCATATAAGGGGAATTAGTGTAAAGCTGATTATAATTAATTGTATATTTGAGAATTAAGTTAGAGCATTGCTGCATGAATTCAACGATGCTCTAAAACTTAGGGTAAAGGCATGATTATGTTGGTGGGCTAAGCTACCTTTCTATCCATGTATGTATGTGTGCGAAAATGGTATATACGATTTAATACAAGCAAGGTGACCCTGAGCAAGCAGAATATGCAATAAACGTATAAAACGAATAATACTTGAAACAGGAGATTAAACAGAAAAGGGATATCATCTATATTTCTTCAAGACCAACAGCTTAACGTATGACAGAAATAATGAAAAATCTTTGAATTAATGGCCTTATCCAGTAGGATAAAATAAAGCCCGAAAGACATTAAACTCATATCAAAATTGGTGCAACCCATCTTGACACAATATTCTAAGAAAGCAAGGATATCTTAACATTGTGGTATATACAGAGGAAAGCAACCACCAAACTCAAGTTTTCCTTTATGCCCAATAAACTCACATCCGTTTTTAATTCTGATCATAACATTGTAATGGGCGTATAAAGCTACAGCAAGGTAACATTGTTTCATGTTGGTACATCTGACAATTAAATACTTGATTTGATTCTTAAATTCTATTTCAAATTATAGCCAATAAACTCTGTCCATTTCAAACTCTTTAGATGCTGTGCTAAAACTCAAGGAACGTAAATCCAGTTTTGCTACTAACTCTAAATGGCTACAAGAATATCAGAGATTGGTGAACACAGCCAGTTCATCACAGGCTTGTCACTTCCTCCCATCGATCCATCTTCACAGCACATTGCATCAGGAAGGCTAGGAGTATTGTGGAAGATGCTTGGCACACTGGCTATTCCCATTTCCCTCTTTTACATTCTGAGAAAAGGTACAGGAGTGAGAGCTCAGATATCCATATTTAAGAATAGCTTCTTATAATAATAATAATAATAATCTTATTTATATAGCACATTTTTAGTCAACTTGCATTGACCCCAAAGTGCTTCACATAATTACATTACATTTACACACAGGCAAAGGTGGGTGAAGTGTCTTGCCCCAAGGACACAACGACAGTATGCACTCCAAGCGGGATTCGAACCGACCTTCCGGTCACCAGCCGAACACTTAGCCCATTGCGCCATCTGTCGTCCCACTTCTTCCCCACTTCTATCTAACTCCTGAACCAATCAACTCTTTCACACCCCATTCTTGGAGGTGGTGCCATGCACTCGACTCTTAACTCTACTCATTTATTAGGTTATTCCTTTATTGTAATTTATTATTTTTCATCACTCATTTTTACACTCTGGCAAAAAAAAAAGGATTTGCTGCTTCTTGCAGTCTCTATTGTGTTTATATGAACCCTTATGCATAATCCTGACCTAAACGTGCTGTTTCAAGTATGGCAGAGAATTAGGATAAATGCTTTTGTATCTGCGAGTTTAAGAAGGAACTGCAGATGCTGGAAAATCGAAGGTACACAAAAATGCTGGAGAAACTCAGCGGGTGCAGCAGCATCTATGGAGCGAAGGAAATTTATTTCCTTCGCTCCATAGTTGCTGCTGCACCCGCTGAGTTTCTCCAGCATTTTTGTAAAGTCTTAAGAAGGGTTTTGGCCCGAAACATTGCCTATTTCCTTCGCTCCATAGATGCTGCTGCACCCACTGAGTTTCTCCAGCATTTTTGTCTACCTTTGTATCTGTGAGGTTGGAAGTTTAATTGCTTATATCAGGTGCGGAATAAATGGATCAGCCATTTACTAATGAGCATTCAGCGGACACTCTCCATCCCAGAGGACTCTGTAATATCCAGTCGATAAAACTTTCAAACATTGAAAGGATCAGATGATGGGGTTGGAAAGTGTTCGAGACACAGGATCAGCCAATACATTAACTGGTGAAAAAGATTCATTGGGTATTCTGGCCTCCACTTGTTACTATTTGCAAGTTTGTTCTGTTTGCTTTTCTCTGCAGTTCATTGCCAAAAATCCATGTCGCCTAATAGAATGATTACTCTTTCATTATCTAAACTGTGGAAGAATATAAGAGCAATGAAACATATTATTATCTGTGCAGAAAGTTCTACTTTGATACTGAGTTCAAAAGAAATATTGGTGGTGTGGGTCATACAAACACAAAGGAATACTTTTGCCAAAGCTTACAAGTTCATAATAGTTACAAATAACTACGATATTCAATGTACATTCACAAATACTGAAGAAAGGTCATGTGGCTTCAATCTCGGAAGATGAGCAAAGAGTTTGGATTTAAATACTGAACAGAGAAAACAAAAAAATGTGAAAAACAATGGCATGGCAGGAAAGACAGTTTGTGTCAGCAATTCCAAGAGGACACGAGGCAGAATTTTAGAGAAAGGAACTATTCAGAGTTGGATCTATATTGTGTCTTTTCCTTTCAGCATGTCCCAAGGCAGTTCACAGCCAATGAATTGTTTTGGAAAAGTGGGCACTATTGATATCCAGCCATATGAAACAGCATGCTTTACAAACGGCAAGATAAAAGACCGGTTCTTTGGTTGAGGTTTTTGATCTTTGGGGCCAGTTGGATTGAGCACAATGGTCTGTCCACTAAACAGAGGCAGAATAGTTATAGATGTATTAGTCTCTCGTTAGGTTATGCTTGCAGAGACAAGGCCAGGGATAGTAAAGAGGTTCAGAAGTTAAGGATATAAATCTGCCAAGACAGAGAGAAGCGCTGAGACAGGAGAAAAGAAGGGAAGGCAAAGCATGGGGAAGCAATAAGAGAAGATGGTGGGTTAAGAATAAGGACAGAGACTGTGGCGTTGGGAGAGGCAAGAAATGGAAAATAGAGGAAACAGTTGAGGGAAGAGGACGAAGCGGATGGGAAGTAGCTGTTCAGTGGCCGAGTTTCACTTGCTCCTCAATGGGGATGGGGTGGGTTAGGGAGATGGTGCGACAGGAGTGCTTACAAAAGCTCAAAGTAGTCACTGCGGAGAAAATTCGATAATACTCAGCAGAAGGATAAGAGACTCTCAAAGAAGAACTGGTTTAGAGGGGTTATGTGTGTGTTGTGGAAAGAAGAATGCTTGGTATCAAAGCTGTTTCGAAGAGTGGGGAAGAAATACAGATACTGTATCACAGAAGTACAAGTTATGTTCAGTTCTGTAAATTGAATAAGTGGCAATAATGCTCAAGAACAGTTCAGTGATGAGTTCGGCGTGAAGATGGGCTGTGTCTAGTTAAAGACAAGCCAAAAAAACTGTGAGGAAGTGTGGAATGGATGGGCATCCGGCAATATCCAATCACAATGTAGTGCTGGATGAGGTAAGGGGCAGCTGGTGTTGGAGGGAGCGGGGTTTTAGTGTGTGCTCCATTCCTCTTTTCATAGGCAACTCTTTATTGATCGTCTTACACTAAAAATGCGTTTAATATTGTTTCTTTTTTCCCTGTGCTCAAATAACAGCTGCTACAGCGGGCTGTTCTATGGTGTGACTCAGTCACCAGGTTATGAAACTGAAAAGAAACGGAATCAGTGTGGTATTATTTCTTAATGTGTTTTCCCAGATGGCTCCGAAGCAAGGCGACTCTCCGTGTGCTGGCTGGACCCAGGAGCGGATCTGCGTTCAATTGAACATTACGCCCCATTATTTTAAACTTCTACTCCAACAGCTGCATTTCTGTCTCATTAAAGATTATGTCTTTTATCCTGTATCTATACACTGTGGAAGGATTGATTGTAATCATGTATAGTCTTTCTGCTGGCTGGATAGCACGCAACAAAATAAGCTTTTTATTGTACCTTGGTACACGTGACAATAAATTGACCCAAAGTAGATTTTCTTTTAATAGCTAATGTGAAATGTAACATCCAGCATCGTACACCTAAAGTAAGTGGTGCTGGTAAAAGTCAAAACCATTATGATTGGTTGTTGATTTGAAGAAGTATGGCTTATAACTTTAAATACATTTTGTGGAGGAATACATCATTTTAATATCCATTCAGAATATTCGGTAGATATTTTGCTACAAGCAGTGTTAAAAGCAATTTGGACATCCTGCTAGCACAAACTAAAATATTAAATAAGGCCCAAGGTGTTGTCTTTGGCCATTTGGTACATTATTCAATACAGAATATGTAGGCAGAACTGATGTCCTTCCTAATGTAGAAACACAGAAAATCCATAATAACCTAAGTTACTGTCCCAAGCAAATATATTACATAATTCATTCATTCATTGTTTTTCTTAAAAATGACAACAATGTGATTATGGCAAGACTTTAGTTACCAACATCATAAGGTACAATAACAAGAGGTATTCATAGAGAAGTACTTATGTAAAATAGAAATCTTATTTTCTTATCAGTATACCAGTCAAAGGTTCAGAATGACTATCAGTACAACATGTTCTAGCAATTACACTGTTTATCACTAGTTTTCAGAAAATGATTAAAATACAGCAGATTGCAAAATATTTAATATTTGACTACATATTCAGTACCTGATAGAACTACATATTCACTAATATTGAGAGATGGATAAAGTCACTGGTCATAACTGTACTTTCAGATAACCACAGGAAATCACATCCATTTAAAAATAACATCACTTATAACAGAAAACAAATTCATATCAGATGCTGTAATAGATCCATCATTGAATGTGTTAGTCTCTATATATATATATATATGTTAATATACATTCACTCCCAGATTACATGGCTTTTGACAAGGGTGTGCATGGATTGTGATGCACAAGGCATTAGTCATGTGGAATTGACTGCTTGGATGCCTGTCAGTTATTTTTTTGTATGCATTACATGTAGTCTTGAGAAAAGGATTGGCAAGTATGAACATGGACAAGACATGTTTCATAGTCCATATTGCAATGTGTTCCATTTTTTTTGCTTCTCTAAGATTGTCCATAAGTTTAGCCCCTTTTTTTTTTGATTAGAGTGCGGTTGTCATAGCTCCAACTGTCTACTTTGAATAAATATTAATGAATAGCACAGAAGAAAAGCTGCCATTTAGAGTGCAAGATGCCATTTAGAATATCAATAGTGGCCCATGTTGTGTTCTTTGCATTTTGCTCTTCACCTGATTTGCCAACCAGATTGAAGGTACACATTAGACCAACAGAATGAGAAAAATATATCAATTGTAGCAAAACAGGCAGTTTTAGATTTTATGAAACCACGAGAGTGCATTAATAACGCTAACAATGGAGTCTGAGTTTTTGATCAGTTAAAAATAATCTTGAGATGGGAGAAATATTCTTTGCGCTTAGGTTCAATGACAGCTCCTTTTGTTGGCGTTTTAGTTGATTATAAAAACTCGAGACACAAGAGACTGGAATCTGGAGCAACAAACAATCTGCTGGAGGAACTCAGTAGGTCAAGCAGCATCTGGAAGCAAAAGGATGGTCACGTTTTGGGTCGAGACAGTTTATGCTCAAGTTGCATAGAGCATGCATAACTTAATGTTTCAATGAGCTCCCACGTGAGCACCAAGCTCACGGCATGGCGAAAACAGAATACTTCGGAGCAGTTGTCTGAATGGGGGAGGGGGCAACTACAAAAGCAAGACAAGGAATTGAGGGATGTTTAGTGACACTCGTACACATCACTAGGCAGTTAAGCAGCTAATTCTGACTTCCCGACTGCAGGATAACCTTGGAGGTCAGGGGAAATCAGTCAAACGTCTGGCACATCAGTGATGAAATAAAGTCAAATAATTAGTCAATTAAGAGTATTTGAGATCACAGTTTTATTTTATAAAGCAAAGGAATATTAGGGAGGTTTCGGAAGTGAGATTTAATGGAGTGTGATTTGTAGCAAAATATTAGTGCAGTTTGGTTTTAGAACAATATTTGAGGGGACGGTTTTGAAAAGGTGTTCTAACGCAGATACTCGTCGATACCAATACACTGCTTCTTGATTACTTCTTTAATTGAGTCTCTAATAAACCCAAGAATTGGAACTGACAAGAAATATTACAGAGACAATGGGAAATCGAAAAATGATTTACAGGTAACCGATTCTGTGAATGATTGTAAAATAATGTTGACCTAATGAATTTATACTTCTGCAAGCTTTTATACTAACCCACAAGAGTAGAAGAAAGAAAGTAGTTCTATGAGTGAAAGTGATATAGAGGTAGGTGTGATGGATGCAGTTGGTGTTAAGGAGGTGAGACTAACATTGAAATTGCTAAATTGATTTGGGTTGAGATAATGCTGAATGGGGCTAATAAGGTCAAGGCCAGAGGTGGAAGTATGCATTGGAGAGGGTGGTGGGTATATGGAATGAGCTGTCAGAAGTCGCAGGTTAGATACGTGCAATAACAACATTTAAAAGACATTTGGACAGGTACAATGGCAGGAAAGGTTTAGAGCAGTGGTTCCCAACCTTTTTTTGGCCATGCCCCACCTAATCACCTCTAAAATCCTGATGCCCCCCCCCATGTGGTGATATATAATTCTTATCATTTAAAAAGTGAACTCCGTTTCAGCTGAAGAAGCTTAAAACGCCAATACGTTGGTTTAAACAAGCTTCAAAAGAACATGGCATCCATGAAAAAGAAACATGAAATAAACAAAAGACAGTTAAAGTTCTGAGCAAGAAATTACTAAAAAATTGTAAAAAAAAAGAAAAAAACATTAGGTGGAAATTGCCCCCCTTAAAAATCAAATTGCCCCCCTGTGGGGCGTACGCCCCACGTTGGGAACCACTGGTTTAGAGGGATAAGGGCCAAACGTGGGCAAATGAGACAAGCTTGGATGGTGCATCATGGCCAGCATGGACACATTGGGCCGAAATTAAAATGATTTACTATTTTTAATAAGTAATAATTTATCACCATGAATAACTACAATGTTTTGAGGATATCTCAAGTCATGGCATATCAATCCCTTTGGAGCTTCCACAAAAACTGCAAAATATGTACTTTGATGTAAATTGATCACAAATGTTACAATCTGGCTATTTCACTCACTCCACTGAATGAGAGTTAAAAAAATTGATTAAAACAAAATCGAAACCGAATATGAATGTAACCACACCAAATGGACTAAAGTTAAAAGAAAAACAAAATGTTCCAGCATAGTGCTTAGGCCAGCATTCCTCATACCTAGTAAAACAAAGTGCTGGCATAACAGCGGGCCAGGCAGCATGTTGGAGGACAGGGATAGGCGATGTTTCGGGTCGGGACCCTTCTATTGACTCTTATGTCTAGTTGTACACTTGTTAAAATATCAAAGGTACACAAAAGAGCTGGAGAAACTCAGCAGGTGCAGCAGCATCTATGGAGCGAAGGAAATAGGCAACGTTTCGGGCCGAAACCCTTCTTCAGACGTTAAAATATTTACGTTAAAAGACGTTACATGATGTTAAAATATCAATCCTGGCATATTGGGTGAAGTAGTTATGGGGATGTGGATTTTGCAATGCATTTAGAACAATGCAACCATTTCCTGAAATTGGAAACCTGTGACAACTATATTATTTGGTGGGACAAATAACAAAAATCTATTTCTTGAAGGAATGCAATGTAAGTGTGGATGAAAAGCATAGTTAGTACTCTAATAGCATGAAAATTCACCCAACTGTAACAGCAGTAACATATCCAACTGATAGTTCCTAAATTTGTAGCAAAATATAATCTTGGTCTGCCATGTATGAAGGGGATCTCAAAGTGGAATGTGACATCGTTTTTTCTCCACCCTGTATCTGTGAAAAGGCTCGTTACAAGGAAGCAGCTAACTAACTTAACAACGGAGGAGGTTGGAGTAAACAAAAGAGGCGATTGAGTCACGGCGTATTGTGTATGTTGTAAATGGAACTATGGCAATACTTTTAGAAGTATTTCCGTCAATTATGTTTCTGACGTGGTGGATTATCTCTGCAATCCCCTTAAAGGTCGCACCCAATTCAAAGTGATGCTGAAAGAGAAGAAATCCAGGCTTAAGAGCCCACTGAAGTTTTGTGCGGGTTGTTTTATTTTCCAAGTCATCAGACACTTTGTCAATGATTGTAAATCTGGGTTGTTAATTTAGTTTCTGCCCACACAAATACTGGCTGACCTGCTGAGCCAGCATTTTCTAAAAACTCTGGACGAGCATGCATTTATCCAGCTGGGCTTTTCAGGCCCTTGTGTCATCGCTTCAAAAAACAGATACGGTGCATCTGAAAAATGGCAAATCATATACAGCAGTCACATTACACCTAAAATTAGTCAGTTATGTGTAGTGATTTTTATTGAAAAAGAACTACTAAATGGAAAATATTAAAACCTTAAGAAGCTGCATATTGGATTAGTTGGTTTGGTTTTAGCATGGCTCTTGTTAAAAGTTTTATAATTGACTCAATGTGTAGGAAGGAACTGTAGATGCTGGTTTCAACTGAAGATATGACACAAAAAGATGGAGTAACTCAGCGGGACAGGCAGCATCTCTGGTGAGAAGGAATGGGTGACGTTTCGGGTCGAGGCCCTTCGTCAGACTCAAATTCTGCAATGTTGAACAAGATAAATAATTTATTATCAGTAGCCAGAGGTATACATTGCTTTTAACAATGGCATTCTCCAGTTGTTTACTGACTGAACCTTTTTCCATGTTGAACAAACCTCCAATCCTGACTTTGTATAAGAATTCCTTAAGCATTCTCTTGGGAATGAAAGAGAGGTTTGAGATTAGATGGCCAACATTTCTTGTTTGAGGTGTAAAGAAAGAGGGTGTTGTTGAACAAGAAAAACTCTTACCATCAGAAAATGGGAATGATCAGAGACTTGAAACTTATAGCGTAACTAGCAGGTATCAGGGGAAACTTATAAACACCAACAATTTTCATTGAAATAATGTTAAGAGATCTAAAATAAATGTTTAATTTAACATACATTGATAAAGTGAATGGAGAGAACTGACCCATGAAAGAATAGAACAAGAATTTAATTTTAATCACCAAAGGAATTGATAGAGCAGCTGGAATTTATTTTCTCTTGGCAGGGCCGGCCTTAAGCCAATTGGACCAATTGCTCCCAATTGGGCCCCGCGCCTAAGGGGGCCCCACGCCTAAGGGGGCCCGGCGCTCTGTGCTAGTGCCGCTAATCTTCGTCTAGAGAAGACTATATTGGGGTCTGCAGTTGCTTGGACTGTTGCTGAATGTGCGGGAGTGTTGAATCCCTTTTGCATTGCTTTTAGTAACGGCATCCTTTATACGATGCAACGCAGGCTCACCAATTGTTCCCAATTGGGCCCCGCACCTCCTAAGGCCGGCCCTGTCTCTTGGGTAGTATAGTGTTGGAATTGGAATTCCACATCAAAAATGTTGTGGAAGTGGAATCTATAACGGATTTAATTATAGCCTGGGACTGGATGTCAGGTATCCCGACAGGCTTTTGGAGGATGCTACTAGCTAGAGACAGACAGAGCAAAATGCCGGGAGATCAAAGGAGCACAGTGAAAATAGTCACGTCATTGACATGTGGTGAGAGCAGAGCTGAAGGTAACTTCACGGCTAAGGCAGTGCGGCCTGGAGAAGATACGGTGCCTGGAAGGGACAAATTGCAAAATGACTCTAATGGGAAGGAGATATGAACAGGCGACATAATTAAGAAGGTACACAAAATTGCTGGAGAAACTCAGCGGGTGCAGCAGCATCTAGGAGCGAAGGAAATAGGCAACATTTCGGGCCGAAACGCTTCTTCAGACTGATGGGGGGTGGGGGGGGAAGAAGGAAGGAAAAGGGGAGGAGGAGGAGCCCGAGGGCGGGCGGATAGGAGGGTGGGAGGAGACAGCTCAAGGGTTAAGGAAGGGGAGGAGACAGTAAGGGTTAGCAAAATTGGGAGAATTCAATGTTAATGCCATCCGGACGCAAGGTCCCCAGGCGGAATACGAGGTGCTGTTCCTCCAATTTCCGCTGTTGCTCACTCTGGCAATGGAGGAGACCCAGGACAGAGAGGTCGGATTGGGAATGGGAGGGGGAGAAAATTAAGAACTCCCTCGCCTGATAAGGAATGAAGATGTGTTTTGTTTATTCAGCCCTTGGAGGAGTGACAGGTTGAAATGATTGACTGTAAAGCCATGAGAGCCTTGGGTTGGAACAAAGACGTCCTTTTGAAGATGGAAGGAAAATTAGTATAAAAGAAGGGGCATTGGCAGCGACAAGCTGGGAACAACCATCACAAGAAGGAGGGACCTGAGACTACCCCCTACCCCCAGAGTGAATCTGGCCATTCATTCATATCTGACTCCAAGTCATGAGTTTGTGATTTAGTTTAAGAAGTGATGTTGAAATAGTAAAGTAAATGAGAAGTTATTAGGAGTCAATTATTTGCATGCATGTTTAAAGTTACCCAAGTTCTAATACAGATTAAGTTGTACTGAACTAAACCTTGGTTTAGAGTCTTTTGTTCGACATGTCACTTGATACCCTATAGAGGTAATAGGGTCAACATAATAAAACAGTAAATATTAGAACTATGAAAGAAAAGCAAATATGGAAGTGACAAATTGGCTCGTCCCTTCAGAAAGCCAGCATGATCTTTAGTTGTGTCCTATCATTCTTTGATTCTCAGGCTTGTATTTGATACATGGTAAATTGTATGCTAATGGCCACACTCAGCTAAACTGAATCAGTCACTAGATACAAAGAGATGATTCCTAAATTCCAGAGTAATACCATAGAAGCTATCATATTAATGTAGTGTTCTGTACATGTAAACCAATCTGACAAATCTGCCAGAGACTCACACTACTGGACATATGGAACTGGGGCAGACAGCTCCCCAGGGTTGTGCAACATGTTTAAGCAAGCGTTGATGAGGCCCATGTTGAACACAAAACATGTCGTCAGCATTCTGAAGTCCATGGCATTTCCCCTTTGTCAAACAGCATGAGCTTAGAGGCAGAAACGTCCCATCCTCCTTTTTGCTTTTACACCACAAGAGCATCTCTGGCTGGGAAAAGATTCTGAAAGACAAAAACACAATCACCAATTACAAAAGGGATTTAACAATATGTTCCTTAAAAATATCTGTCACAAAGTTCTAGAGAGATATAGGTAACCCCCACATTATGGCCGATTGTGTATTGGAGATTTGCGCTTCACAATCTCTGCCCAAATATTAATGTTAAGGAATAACATTTCCTTTCACTGGTATATACGTGGAGGGGGTAGGGGTAGGGGGGGGGGGGGGGGGGGGGGGGGGGGGGGGGGGGTGGAAACGAAGTAAATACAAAATGCATGCAAAAAACTAAAATGGCATTTTTATTTTGAGTTACTCAATAGTGTGGGGACAATGTGTTTTGGATACGATAACACCGAGTTGATGTTGGCAGTCACAGCCTAGCCCCACCTTTGCCATGCCCTCCCCAGTCCGATGACTTATCAACAGACATATCAACAGAATAATGATCTCCTTCTTTTCTTTTCACTATTTTCTCTCTCAACTTTCTTCATTTACTCGTTTCCTTTCTTCACACACTATATATTTCACATTTTTCTATCCTTTACTATCTAACTTCTTTTTCTTATTCTCATCTTTTTTCAATGTAACAAAAAAAAAAGAAGTTGTACATAAAATGTATTATGAAAATATATATTAGGCACTTTGGTGCCATATGACTGTGCTTACTTCTAATAAAATAAAATATTAAATAAATCAACAGACATATCGGAGTACCACTCTCTTAATCTGCAAGGCATGTTCTGTGATGCACTGTATTGTGGGGTTGCAGTTGCCATGGCCAGCTTGTTAAAATGGCCCCTCAGCCACACGTAAACACACTACCCTCCTGAAGGTCTATATCTCCTTTCTCCCACAATCTCTGATCCTGGAAACCTTTCCTCTTCTCTCACATCCCTTCCCTTCCTAAACTCTTGTGTAGGAAAGAAGTGCAGATGCTGGTTTATACCGAAGATACACACACAAAAAGGTGGAATAACTCAGCGGGTCAGATAGCATCTCTGGAGAAAAGGAATAAGTGACATTTCTGGTCGAGACCCTTCTAAGGAAAGATCTCGACCCGAAATGTCACATATTTCATTTCTCCAGAGATGCTGTCTGACCCTCTGTCACTCCAGCTTTTTGTGTCTACCACAACTCTTTCCTAATCCACAAATGTTAGCGCCCCTCGTTACTGAGTGACTGAAAATTAAAATTGACAACATTTGTTTAGGTGAGCCTTGTCCATCCCCAGAGTCATATGCCTAAGCTGATAGATAATGTCAGTGGATTATTTTGTCATTTTGATCATTTTGAGAATCAAATGGCTTAATAAAGGAGGAATGTATCTCCACATAACATGGAAATTAAATGGGAAAAGGGAGTTCAAGTTACTGAAAACCACAGACTGCACCGTGACATAGGGGTAATCTGTATTGGAGACAAGTCCTTAACCCACTGAGTCCACTCGGCCCATCAACCATCCATTAGGATGAATGAGATCGTGGATATTTATTGTAGGAAGGAACTGCAGAACCTGGTTTAAACTGAAGATAGACACAAAATGCTGGAGTAACTCAGCGGGCCAGGCAGCATCTATGGAGAGAAGGAAAGGGTGACGTTTCGGGTCGAGCCCCATCTTCAGACTGAGTCGAGGGAGATTGAGAGACAAGGAAGTGTAAGGTGTGAAAATGAAACAAAGGGGATACAGTTCCAGGCAAATATGGAATAGATCATTGTTAGCTAGGAGAAGTATATGTAAACGCGGACAATCAGACTAATCATAGAGCTGGGAAGGGGAGAAGGATGGAGAGAGAGAAGGCAAGGGTTACCTGACGTTAGAGAAGTCAATATTGCTACCGCTGGGGTGTAAGCTGCCCAAGCAAAATATGAGGTGCTGTTCCTCCAATTTGCGCTGGGTCTCACTCTGACAATGGAGGAGGCCCAGGACAGAAAGGTCAGTGTGGGAATGGGAGGGGGGAGTTAGAGTGTTTAGCAACTGGGAGATCAGGAAGGTTTAGGCGGACTGAGCGGAGATGTTCAGCTAAACGATCGTCGAGCCTGCGCTTGGTCTCGCCGATATATAGGAGTCCACACCTGGAACAGCGGATACAGTAGATGAGGTTGGAGGAGGTGCAAGTGAACCTCTGCCTCAACTGAAAAGACTGTTGGGGTCTTTGGACGTAGTCGAGGGGCGATGTATAGGGACAGGTGCTGCATCTCCTGCGGTTGCAGGGGAAAGTACCTGGGGAGGGGGTGGTTTGGGTGGGAAGGGATGTTAACCAGGGAGTCGCGGAGGGAACAGTCTCTGCGGAAAGTGGTGGAGATGGGAAGCTGTGGCTAGTGGTGGGATCCCGTTGGAGGTGGTGAAAATGGCGGAGGATTACGTGCGGTATGCGATGGCTGATGGGGTGAAAGGTGAGGACTAGAGGGTCTCTGTCCCTGTTATGACCAGAGGGAGGGGGAGCAAGAGCGGAGCTGCGGGATATCGAGGAGACCCTAGTGAGGACCTCATCTATGATGGAAGAATGAGGGCATCCCAGATATCCTGGTATGGAACACCTCATCTTGGGCGCAGATGCGGTGTAGACGGGGGAATTGGGAATAGAGGATAGAGTCTCTACAGGAAGCAGGGTGGGAAGAAGTGTAGTCTAGATAGTTGTGGGAGTCAGTGGGTTCACAGTGAATGTCAGTCGATAGTCTCTCTACTGTGATGGAGACTGTGAGATCAAGAGACAGTAGGGAGATGTCGGAGATGGTCCAAGTATATTTGAGTGCAAGATGGAAATTAGTTGTAAAGTTAATGAAGTGAGTGAGTTCTGCACGGGTGCAGGAGGTGGCACCGATGCAGTCATCAATGTAACGGAGATAGAGATTGGGGATAGGGCCAGTGTACGTCTGGAACAGGGATTATTCGACATACCCTACTAAGATGTCGACATAGCTGGGGCCCATATGGGTGCTCATGGCTACGCCTTGGATTTGTAGGAAGTGGGAGGAGTCGAAGGAGAATTTGTTAAGAGTAAGGACCAGCTCCACTAGGCGGCGGAGAGTGTTGGAAGAGGAAAATTGGCTGGTTCTGCGGTCGAGGAAGAAACGGAGGGTTTTAAAACAGAGGGGCATGGAGATGTAGAGTGACTGAACATCCACAGTAAAGATGAGGGAGTGGGGGCCTGGAAAACGGAAGTCATTGAAGAAATGAAGAGCATGTGAGGTGACTTGGACATGGCTATGGAGGGATTGGATCGGGGGGGATACGATGGAGACAAGGTATGGGGAAATTAATTCAGTGGGGCAGAACCAGCAGAAACAATGGGTCTGCCAGGGCAGTTCTGTTTTTGCAGAGAAGATAAAACCGAGCCGTGCGGGGCTGGGGAACGGTAAAGATGGAGGCTTTTGGATGGGAGACAGCCGGAAGTAATAAAATCAGATATGGTCTGTGAGATTGTGGCCTGGTGCACATCTGTAGGATCATGTCTGTCCTCGTTTACATTTTATCTCTGTTTGCTTTGTTGTTACCTTCTCCTAGCTAACATTGATCTACTCTACATTTGCCCTGATCTCCATCCCCTTTGTCTGGTTTTCACACCTTACACTTCCGTATCTCTGTATCTCCCTCTCCCGTGACTCAGTCTGAAGAAGGGTCTTGACCGATATGATCACCCATTCCTTCGATCCAGAGTTGCTGCCTGTCCTGCTGAGTTACTATTGGAAAGTTATATTGGCTCCTCTGTTGATAGCATGTTTTTTTTCTTTTTGCCATAATGCATAGCGTGGGACATGTTTGTCTACCATCAAATATTGAACCTACGAGGCCGGATCTGTTGTGTAAGAAGGAACTGTAGATGTTGGTTTAAACTGAAGATAGACACAAAAAGCTGGAGTAACTCAGTGGGACAGGCAGCATCTATGGAGAGAAGGAATGGGTGTTGTTTCGGGTCGAGACCCTTCTTCAGACAGGTCAATCGTCTGAAGAAAGGTCTCGAGCCAAAATGTCACCCATTCCTTCTCTCCAGAGATGCTGCCTATCCCGCTGAATTACATAGAAACATAGAAAATAGGTGCAGGAGGAGGCCATTCGGCCCTTCGAGCCAGCACTGCCATTCACTGTGATCATGGCTGATCGTCCCCAATCAATAACCCGTGCCTGCCTTCTCCCCATATCCCTTGATTCCACTACCCCCTGGAGCCCCATCTAACTTTCTCTTAAATCCATCCAGTGACTTGGCCTCCACTGCCTTCTGTGGCAGGGAATTCCACAAATTCACAACTCTCTGGGTGAAAACGTTTTTTCTCACCTCAGTCTTAAATGGCCTCCCGTTTATTCTAAGACCGTGGCCCCTGGTTCTGGACTCGCCCAACATTGGGCTCCAGCTTTTTGTGTCTATCTTCATCTTGAATTTATTCTAAAATATATCAAAATCACAACTACAAAATTGTTATGACAACTACAAACCAAAAATAAATCAATACCTGATTTGACTATTTTGGAAACAAACAGGCCATCTTTCACGAGGTGGCTCGAGAAAAAACTCAATGAGGGATAGTCGCCGTTAAACATGCTCATTTTTTTCAATCTGTTGATTTTAATTGCAATTCAAGAATGAAGATTAGTTTTACCAAGCTCTGGTTTCCTCCCACATCCCAAACACGTAAGGGGTTTGTAGGTTAATTGGCCTCTGTAAATTGCCCCTAGTGTATAGGGAGCGCATGAGAATGTGGGATAACATGGAACTGGTGTAAAGCGGTAACCGATGGTCGGCATGGACTCGGTGGGCCGGTGGTTAACGCTAATTCCATATCATGAATGATTTTTTGCAAAATCTTTGATAGCAAGAATAGGATTTCCTAAATTGCTACACATTTTTCTTTCAATTTCTCTCATGCTAATGATGATGATGATGAAAAATTTGGATTCCAGCTTCATTGCCTGTCAATTGTGCCATCAATTCCTAGAAAATAAATGTGCAAGCAATTTTCAGAAACTCTGCATCAGCGACCAGAGATTATAGTTCAGATGCATCATTTAAAAAATATTGTTTTCTGCAAACTCCATCAGCATAACAATGTATTCCTAATCACAGAATTTAAATCATCTAAGCTTGCAAACATTTTTATTGAACAGAAAACAAAGAACTCACTGTTTCTTCTGTCTTGTTTGCTCTTTGCGCTCATGAGCGTTCTCCATTTTATGATAGAAACCGTTGTTTTCCTCACCCTAATCTTCTGTAAATGCATCTCCAGTATTAATGTAACTGGAGGATTTCCCATTGTAATGCTCATTAGCCCGCTTCTCCATTTTTTGAAGGAGTTTCATCTTGAATCCCATGCCTTGGCCTTTTTTCTCCAGAACATGATATCATAGGAGAATTACACCTTAAATTCTTCCTGCTTAATCTTCCCTGTTAGAATATGTTTGGCTTCAAACATGCCATCTGAATCCTTTTGTTGGCTTAATCATCCAAAAACTCCCTGATTGCAATCGGTCTAGAGTGCCTTGTAAGACTGCCCTCTGTCATTTCCTTTCTCGTCGTTCTGGCTCCCAGGGAGTTGCCTCTCCTTTCACGATAATTGATGTCAAGCAAAATTACTTCCATACCATCGAGTGACTTTCCTGTTTGTCGTGTAATTGCAGTTCAATTCGTTTCAATTCACATGCTAATGAGAATAACCATGGAAATGAAAAATTTCCCAAGTGTGGGCCACCATGTTAATTCTGTGATTAAACACCATTGCATTCCATGAATAATTTCAAATCTTCTGATAGCAAGAATAGGATTTCCTAAATTGCTACACATTTTTCTTTCAATTTCTCTCATGCTAATGATAATGATGAAAAATTTCCCAATTCACCATGGAATGATTCCCTTGCAATGATAATTTCAAACCAGCTTCACCCTGGTCCCTGTGCCATCAATTCCTGAGAATAAATGTGCAAGCAGATATCTTTTGTATCTTGTACCAGAGAATGGAGCAAGGTAAAAGGCAGAAACTCTGCATCAGCGACACTGAGAGACCGGGAATCAGATAGTTGGCAGACCTTAGCAACATTTAAAAATATTGTTTTCTAGAACTGACAAACTCCATCAGCATAAAATGTATTAACACAAAATAATACTCACATTTTAATTAAATATATTGCAAAGAAGCTGTGCAAGTTCCAAAAAGATATCGATTTTATTTTACTTTTTATTGAAAGAAAACAAAGAACTCACAGTTTTCTTCTGTCTTGTTTGCTCTTTGCGCTCATGAGCGTTCTCCATTTTATGATAGTAGACCCTTGTTGGCACTTCCTCTGCCCTAATCTTCTGTAAATGCATCTCAGTATAAGGAGGCAGTGTCTCTTCTTCTTCTGTCCTGTAACTGGAGGATTTCCCATTGTAATGCTCATTAGCCCGCTTAATACTAGCTTTGGAAGGAGTTTCACTGCTGTAGCTTTCATTGTAAGATCTGCCTTTGGCCTTTTTCTCCAGAACACTGTTCATGAAAGCATCATCATAGGTTCTGCCGCCATCATTTGTACACCTTAATGGGTATTCTTCCTGCTTATCTCTCTTCCTTTGACTGTTATAAATATGTCCTTGGTCAGCTTCATAGAGTTCATGCCTGCTCTGAATCCTTTTGTTGTAATAATCATCCAAGGAACTCCCTTGATTGTGGTATCGGTCTCTGAGTGCCTTGTAATACTGCCCTCTGTCAGCCTCTTTCCTTTCTCGTCGTTCTGGCTCCAGGGAGTTGCCTCTCCTTCCCCGATAATGATAGGATTCTGCAAATTCTTCCAGTTCATCGAGTGACTTTGCTTGTTCGTTGTCGTGCAGTTCAATTCGTTGTCTTTCACAAGATCGAGACCGCGACCTAGTTAATAAACAATAAATATTCTTACCAGCTTTTCACACAAATTTAGAATGAACTACATTTTTATTTAAAGTGTAATTACCACCATCAAAGTTCATTTAATTCTGTGAAATATATACATAGTAAAAACTTTAAAAGATTAAGGGCCTGTCCCACTTGCATGTGATTGCATGCGTTTGTCACGACCGGCCGTAAGCGGAGGCATCGTGTGGCCGTGCGTGGGCCGGTCCCACTGAGAAGCGCGGAGGAGTATGCAATTGTGCACAACATTTTTTTAGTGAACAAAATCTTTGCGCGCCAACGGCCTGTCGTGTAACTGACGGCCAAAGTGGGACAGGCCCAAGACCCTGGCGCGACGCAACGCAACGTCTCACCTCCAACAGCAGCAGAAGCAGGCAAACGATCGCCGAGCTCGGCCTGGGGCTCACGGCCGTTGCGGTCTGGATCCGCCCCCACTTCTACTCCCAGAGCAGGGCCAAGAAAATTGAAGATAGACACAAAATGCAGGAGTAACTCAGCAGGACCGGCAGCATCTCTGGAGAGAAGCAATGGGTGACGTTTTGGGTCAAGACCCTTCTTTTCAGACTGAAGAAGTCTCAACACGAAACGTCACCCATTGCTTCTCTCCAGAGATGCTGCCGGTCCTGCTGAGTTACTCCAGCTTTGTGTCCATCTTCAAATGACGTCACATGCTCCAGATGGTTGTGCGTACGCATGTAATCGCGCCCGACCTTCGCGGCTCAACGCGACCATGAGGTTGCGTAATTTGCGTGCCAAGGACACGTGAGTGTGACAGGCCCTTAAGTCTTTTTTAAGACTTCATTCAACAATATATACACCATCTCAGGTGGTTCTCATTTCATTTTAACGTTGGGTTAGGAGTGCGAAAGTTATTAATCTACTCAAATTCTAAAATTACAGAATATAAATTAAATACTGGTTGTTCTTAGAACTGAAATAACTTGAAATGTTATAGAGAAGCTTCATCTGTATTTAGAAGTGCATGCAAGACCATTACACTTCTGACCAGAACTGCATTGGACATTTATGCTTGGGGTCAGAGAATGTAGGTCAGGCAATAAACGAGTACTTTGGATTGGTGTTCACCAAGGGAAGGAAGGACATGGCGGATAGTAAACCAGTATGGAGTATACTAATATGCTGGAGGTGGTTTTTGGACATTTGGGAACATTAAGGTGGATAAATCCCCAGGGCCTGATGGGATTTATCCCAGGTTAATGAAAGAGGCAAGAGAGTTTGCTGGGGCCTTTGCAAGATATTTGTATCCCCTCTAGCCTCATACAGGTCCTGGAGGTTTGGAGAGAAATCAATATTGTTCCTTCGCTTAAGATGAGAAATAGGGATAATTCAGGAAATTATGGCCTTTGAGCCACACGTCAATGGTAGTGAAGCTACTGCAGAGGATTCTTGGGGGATCGGGAATTACTTGCTTTTGGCAGAGAATTGGGTTAATTATAATGGTGGAAACAAATATGGTGTTGTGTGTAAGAGGCGTACGTGAATATGCAGGGAACGAAGGGATAAGGATCATGTGCAGACAGAGGAAATGAGTTTAATTTGGCATCATGGTCGACACTGACATCATCGACTGAAGTACCTGGTCCTCAGCTGTACTATTCAACGTTCTAATTGTGCATCTTGTTCGGCAGCAATGCTTTTCCATCAGTCACAATTCAGACATGAATGTCAATTTTCATTTTTAGAAATAGAGATGACAGGAATAATATGTCCAAAAACAAAATAGCTCCAAAGGTTATTACGAAGATCAACTTTAATACTATACTGTTGTTTTTCAGATTGAACATTGCTTTGGTTGTACCTGCTATTGCAGCATTCACCGTCTCTCTTTGCTTTGCTCTTGAAATGTCCCGATCCTCTCACCAGCTGAGCCCTGAATGCCAAGTCAATATCCTGGTCAGTAACTGGAGGTTGCATTTGTTTTCGAGCCTGGCAGAAGTTCTGGCAGAAATCGGTGTTCTGATCATGCAGTGAACTTAACTCTGACATGTTGCTCGCTGTATATAATACAAGTAGTTTAGATCATTCATTTATATCTTTTTCTAATGTTTTCACAATGGGTTAATGTTACAAAAGAGAACAACAGAATTCTTCGAAAACCATTCAAAATGCAAAACACATTTACTGATTTGCGTATGAAAAGGGAAAGAGACGCTGAACTCAATTGAAGTCAAAGCTGGGATTTCCAACAGAAATGTTCTTTGAGTAAACAAGTGTTGGCATCAGATCAGTAAATCATTCTGCTCTGTGTGGAACAGCTACTATGTGCCCGATTATTGTTCACGGACTAGATCTTGACATTATGAAGGACCTTAAAGAAAACAATGTTCCTGGTGCAAATGGATGATCACCATAAAATATTTCTGAAAGTGGACGGATTTACCCTGCACAAGAAACACATCACAGTAGTCTTATGTTGGAGCACTTGGAGATTCCAACAACAAGATTGGTGAATGTGCAACCAGATCTTTAAAGACAAGATTTTTATACATTTTACAATAAACTGGTACTAATTCCAGACCAAAGTTTCACTGAAAGTAATACTGAATGTGGAAAGGACTAAAGTATTCCTGATCAGATATAGTCCCCCTTAGTTTGATGAGCACAGCATAGAACCAGGCTAATCATCCCATGGTGGTCTGTCAAGGACCACTCCTGCTGGTCCTAGGCAGGATTTCCATCGCTCCATAGATGCTGCTGCACCCGCTGAGTTCCTCCAGCACTTTTGTCTACCTTCGATTTTCCAGCATCTGCAGTTCCTTCTTAAACACTCCTGCTGGTCCTACTCCCTATCTGTCACACAGCTCTGAAAAAATTCCTTCCTCAATTAATTTTCCATTTCCCTTTTAAAAACTACTGTTCAATCTATTTCCACCAAAATATATAGCAAAGTGTTACAATCTCTAACCACGAGTCGTTTTCACAGCATTCCTAAAGTGTTTTGTAAAAGGTTTAGCATAATTCCCAGCTTTTGTATACGCAGGGATCCCCTTTCCTATATTAATTGCTTTATTAACCTGCCATCTTCAAGGTTTATGTGTAAATATCCCAGGTTACCCCGCCCAACCCCCATTTAAAATGACACCAATGAATATGAAATATTCATTTTTCCTATCAAAATGTTTCACCTCCTACTTTCCTGAATTGAACTTATGACCTTTGTGCTGTCCGCCTTCCTGACCTCACCAATCATAATATTGCCAAGTTTCATTCCATCGGAAAGCTTTGAAGTTGACCCTAGTAACTAGAAGATAGACACAAATTGCTGGGGTAACTCAGAGAGACAGGCAGCGTTTCTGGAGAAAAGGAATGGCTGACGTTCCGGGTCAAGACCCTTTGTCAGCTAGAATGTCGCTATTGTAATCTGCAGCTGGTTTTATAGTCCTAGACATGGCTGAGTTTAGTACTTCCATCTTATGTGTAATCGCAGGGACATTCATGAACAATTCACATATTTGCACACATTTGGGGACCTCACACCAGTTCGTAGTTGAACTAAAGGTTGCCTGGATCTCTGCACTTGAAATTAAATACTTCAAAATCTAGCGGTTTCAATGGAAGATCTCAAATTCAGGGTAACCATACGGCAATCTATTTATAAATCATATGCAGAAATGAAACTAATTAATTATGACAGTGAAAACTGAAGTAAAACAAGTGGCTGAAAGGTCCTGTGAAATTGGTATTTTGCTGAAGCAGCAGACTTATTAAAGAAATCAGTACCGATCATCAGTTATCTCTTAATACCTACAAGCCATACACTGCTCATATTTTCTCCGAGTGGGATCAAACTGTGCCAGCTCCTTTTCCACATAGTAAAGGACTTTCATTGAGTCTCGCTCTTTGTTAGCTTGAATCCTGTATCCACTGCATACTGAGGAGGAAATAGAAATATTACAACCCACGCCTCAAGTCCATTGAGATACAATAGCTTTGTGACCATCTCTACCCTTCTCTTCCCCAACAGACACATCTGCCATTCAACCCCTCGTTACCTCGATCCACTCATCACCAGCCACCTCTTGCATCACCCGTTCCCCTCACCTCTTTCTTCCCCCTTTTCCAGTCTTGAAGAAGAGTCCCAACCCAAAATGTTGTATGTCTACTTCCCTGCACAGATGTCTGCCTGAGAGGTGCATAAAATCATGAGAAGAATAGATACAGTGGAGGCACAGTCTTTTACCCAGAGTAGGGGAATCCAGAATTAGAGGACATAGGTTTACGGTGAAAACCCGAGGGGCAGCTTTTTCCACACAGGAGGTGGTGGATATATGGATCAAGCTGCCAGAGGAGGCAGTTGAGGCAAGTACTAATAGCAAATAACGTTCAAAAAGATACTTGGACAGGTACATGGATAGCAAAAGTTTCAAGCAAAATGGGCAAAATGCGGGAAAATGTGACTGGTTTAAATGGGGCATCTTGGTCAGCATGAATGAGTTAGGCCAAAGGGCCTCTTTCCATGGCAATGACTTAATAGACAATAGACAATAGGTGCAGGAGTAGGCTATTCCGCCCTTCGAGCCAGCACCGCCATTCAATGTGATCATGGCTGATCATCCACAATCAGTACCCCGTTCTTGCCTTCTCCCCATATTCCCCGACTCCGCTATCTTTAAGAGCCCTATCTATCTCTCTCTTGAAATTATCCAGAGAACTGGCCTCCACTGCCCTCTGGGGCAGAGAATTCCACAGACTCGCAACTCTCTGTGTGAAAAAGTGTTTCCACATCTCCGTTCTAAATGGCTTACCCCTTATTCTTAAACTGTGGCCCCTGATTCTGGACTCCCCCAACATCGGGAATATGTTTCTTGCCTCTAGCGTGTCCAAACCCTTAACAATCTTACATGTTTCAATAAAATCTCCTCTCATGCTTCTAAATTCCAGAGTATACAAGCCCAGCCGCTCCATTCTCTCAGCACATGACAGTCCCGGCATCCTGGGGATTAATCTTGTGAACCTACGCTGCACTCCCTCAATAGCAAGAATGTCCTTCCTCAAATTAGGGGACCAAAAAAATGAAGAGTTCCTCCGCAATTTGTTTTTTGCTCAAGATTCCATCACCTGCATTCTCTTGTATCTCCACTGTGAGCATTCGGCTAGTCATACCTATTGGGAATGCCCTAGGTGGAGTGCATGATCTCATACCATGGTCTAAGGAAGCCTGGGACAGTTACACAAATTGCATGGAACCATATGTATTGAAATTTTAATTTAAATATGTTCAATTCGTTTGATTTGTTTTCTTTTAGATTATAAATTGGTGAATTCTTTACGATGAACGGTGAGATTATGGTGGGATTGAATCTAGTCTGTTCCTGAGCATCCATGATTAGCAAGGACAGTCGAATCATTTCATGCAAGCACACCAATATACCAGGGATAATTTTAAATGAGTAAACCATTGACATTGATGTTTGGTAACAAGCTGAACAGAGAGAAGGCTACTAGTTGGATTTAGAGCTCTCCTGCTCTTCCCTGATCCTTTCCTTTGTTCCTTTCCCAGTTGCTGGATGGAATCACGGGATTCACATTGAAACTACTCAGGCACGAAAATCGTTGTCAAAACATGGGGGACACACACAATTTCTTGGCGGATGCACATGCGCACACAAGCGGGGTTTCGGCCCTGGGCCCTACGGCCGGTAACATCCGACTCCGAACTCTGGCAACAGCAGCTTCGTCCGCCCCGAATGGTGGGACTTCAATCGGCCCGTTCAGGGGGGCTTCAACATCGGGAGCCTCGACGCAGCAATTTGACCGCGGGGCGGTGGAAGATCCCGGGGTGGGTTTTAAGCCGCGTCGGCCCTGGCGATGAAAAGCCCCGCGAACGGGCCGATTCAAGCTCCGCTCTATGATCTTTGCTCCACCAGGACGTCTCCCTCCTCCAATCACCACGCTCTATCCTCAGTCCCACCGCCCTATTTCCCGCCTCTGACCGACACCACCCTCCTCCAATCATCGCGCTGAATCATCATGCCCCCCCCCTTACTGCCTGCTGACTGACATCTCTCTCGTCCAATCCACTCCCTCGATCATCAGTCCCACCCCCACTGTATCGCGGAAAGCAGAGATTTTTAACAGCTTTTTTTAAAAATAGAGTTTTAAAATCCGGATTACAAAAAATGGGGGGGGCGTCCCCCATCTCTCCAAACATGGTAGGGTGGGGGCGTGTGTCCTCCGTCCCCCCCTGGGATTTCCGCCCCCCTGAAACCACTGTTGCTCCAGGTCTCAGCCACGTCCCCCCTCCCTCCTTTACTTAGATCCATTCCAGTGTCTGGATGGGATCATTGAGGCTTGTAGAAGAGAAGGTGATGACTCCTCTAAAACCTGAGGAACCATTTGGCAAGTTAATAATAATAATGGATGGGATTTATATAGCGCCTTTCTAGATACTCAAGGCGCTTTACATCGCATTATTCATTCACTCCTCAGTCACACTCAGTGGTGGTGAGCTACTTCTGTAGCCACAGCTGCCCTGGGGCAGACTGACGGAAGCGTGGCTGCTAATCTGCGCCTACCACCAATCACTCACACACATTCACACGCAGGCAAAGGTGGGTGAAGTGTCTTGTGCCCAAGGACACAACGACAGTATGCACTCCAAGCGGGATTCGAACCGGCTACCTTCCGGTTGCCAGCCGAACACTTAGCCCATTGCGCCATCTGTTAGACCAACAAGGCAACAGCCACATGGAAGGAATTGGAAGAATAAAAGCAAATTGCATGGACTTATATTGTTGCAGTAATTTAATATTATACACCTGTATTAGGAGCTTTGTGTAGGAAAGGTTTACAGCCTTTGCACTCTTTCACACAAATATGCCAGTAATGATGATGTCTATGTCTTTGAGTTGACATTCGTTTCAAGAGAAATTCATCTTACCAGAATCCCCCATATCAGTGTCGACACGTACTGGTGGAGGCAGAGACTTGGTGTCCATTACACTTGATGAGATTGGTATCCTAGAGACACTGGGGATGTAGTATGGTGGATAGGCTGCTACGTTGGGATGGTGTCTCGCTTTCACTGCTTTTCCAGCTGCATATACTGAGAAACAGGCAAACATAGTATTAAAACTCAGATAAATCATTCTGCCTACATGCAGTCATACAGTGTGGAACTAGGCCCTACAGCCCAACTTGCCCACACCAACCTACATATCCCATCTACATTTGACCCACCTGCCTGCATTTGGCCCATATATCTCTAAAAATATCCTATCCATGTACCTGTCTAAATATTTCTTAAGCATTACGATAGTACCTGCCTCAACTACCTCTTCCGGCAGCTCGTTCCTTACACTCACCGTCCTTTGTGTAAAAACATCACCCCTCTGGGTCCTATTAAATCCCCCCCCCATTTCATCTTAAACCTATGTCCTTTGGTTCTCAATTCCCCTACACTGGGCATGAGACTCTGTGCATTTACCCGATCTATTCATCTCATGATTTTGTACACCTCGATAGGGTCACCCCTCATCCTCCTGCGCTCCAAGGAATAGAGTCCTGCAGACCTCCATATTTGCCTGTTGTTTCTCAGCCTCATGCAACTGAAGTCAATTATTTTCTGGAGTGAAGTGTCGCAACACATTTTACCATTCAAGAGATTAATCTTGTCATTTCCAGATATGAGTCACCACAAGTTATTTGTATGACTTCCACATCAGGGACACTCAGTGTGACATTGTTTCCCTTGTAATATTCCTTTTGGAATATGCGGAGCAACTTAGTCCACATTCTCCTGGGAGCTGCGATTATTGGACACTCCAAGAACATTGTGATCTTCCTAGAATGGAGCCAGACTGGAATGGAAAATTCAATACGTCACCCGCCATTGTCCTCCCAGTACATTTGCCCATGATGTGTTTCCACCAATTATCACCGACTCGGAGTATAAGAATCCTCTCCTCCCAATTTGAATATTCTTCACCGACTACTATCATTCGAGCCAAATATCCCAATGCTGCCATCCTCATCTCCATATAGCGTCACACAGCACAGAAACAGGCTCTTCAACCCAACATGTCCATACTGACAAAGATGCCCCATCTAAGCTAATCCCTTTTTCTCACACTTGGCCCATATCCCCCTAAACCTTTCCTATCAATGTACATGTTAACTTGCCTTCTAAACTGTAAGTTGTAACTGTACCTGTCGCAACTATCACCTCTGGCAGCTCGCTCCACGTATCCACCACACTCAATGACAAACAATGCCTCTCAGATTCATTTTAAATCTTTCCCTAGTAAGTGCCACATGATTTTATAACCACAGTAAGGTCACATCTCAGCCCCCGTGCTCTCCAGGGAACAAAGACTCAGCCTATCAGCTTCTGCTTATAACTCAAATCCTCCAGTCCACGTTATATTCTCAAATATATTTTGCATCATTTTTATCAACCTTTTTATTTCAGTAATCTTTATCAAGTATACTTTTAGTTAAGTGATAGAGCATTTGGGAATATAAAACTGTATGTACAAAAAGTGCTGAGAAACTCGGTGGATCAGGCAGCATCTGTGGGTAGAATTGGCAAATGATGTTTCAGGTCAGGATCCTTCATCTTAACTTAATCTGATTTATACAGTGTTTTACAACTTGGCTTCCATTTTATATGGTTCTAGATGCTCCAATTCGGTTTTATTTTAGCTTGTAACATAGCAAAAGATGACATTTGTAAGATGAAGGTAGACTAAAGTGCTGGAGAAACTCAGCGGGTGAGGCAGCATCTATGGAGCGAAGGAAATAGGCAACGTTTCGGGTCGAGACCCTTCTTCAGACTGGAGTTCTTCAACTCAAATTTCCAGCATTGCAGTTCCTTCTTAAACATTTGTATGATGAAATCATTTTCGGCTATATTCAGTTTTATTTCCATATTCAATCAACACAATTCCTAATCAGTGCAACTTTTGCATGGAGAATCGCTGATACTGTAGCATCCCATGGCAAGCATAGCTGTGGAAGGACATAGAAACATAGAAATTAGGTGCAGTAGTAGGCCATTCGGCCCTTCGAGCCTGCACCGCCATTCAATATGATCATGGCTGATCATCCAACTCAGTATCCCGTACCTGCCTTCTCTCCATACCCTCTGATCCCCTTGGCCACAAGGGCCACATCTAACTCCCTCTTAAATATAGCCAATGAACTGGCCTCAACTACCCTCTGTGGCAGAGAGTTCCAGAGATTCACCACTCTCTGTGTGAAAAAAGTTCTCCTCATCTCGGTTTTAAAGGATTTCCCCCTTATCCTTAAGCTGTGACCCCTTGTCCTGGACTTCCCCAACATCGGGAACAATCTTCCTGCATCTAGCCTGTCCAACCCCTTAAGAATTTTGTAAGTTTCTATAAGATCCCCTCTCAATCTCCTAAATTCTAGAGAGTATAAACCAAGTCTATCTAGCCTTTCTTCATAAGACAGTCCTGACATCCCAGGAATCAGTCTGGTGAACCTTCTCTGCACTCCCTCTATGGCAATAATGTCCTTCCTCAGATTTGGAGACCAAAACTGCACGCAATACTCCAGGTGTGAGTAACTACATGCCTCTGTTTACACTGCATCCCTGAACTACCAGCATACACGGGTGCAAGGGGAAAATAAAGTAACAGACAATAATCCTTCTAAAAGGTGTAAAGATGTACTTACAGGCTTGAGGGCAGCAGCAGGATTCCGGACAACAAGGGCAACGGATGTAACAACAGCAGGTATGAGGACAGCATTGACACCAACATATAGCGAGGAGGAGGATGAGCAGGAAGGATCCAGAGAGCACTAAACCAACAAATGCCCATTCTGCAATACAGAAATATTTCACATGCATTATGCAGCTTGAAAAATGATATTGACATGCTGTGGCTAAATAACAGCTACACCATTTGACATGTGTAGATGCTGGTAAAATCGAAGGTAGACACAAAATGCTGGAGTAACTCAGCGGGTCAGGCAGCATCTCCGGAGAGAAGGAACGGGTGACGTTGCGGATCGAGACCCAAAACATCACCCATTATTTGATGATCAGAAAGTTATATGAAAATTGATAAAAACAGGCATTAATAATAAATCCCCCAAATTTCCGCCACCTCCAACAGGGTCTCACCACTAGCCACATTTCCCCATCTCCACCCATTTCTGCCTTCGGTAGAGACCGCTCCCTCCGCCATTCCCTGGTTAACTCATCCCTTCTCAGCCAAACCACCCCCTTCCCTGGTACATTACCCTGCAACCACAGAAGGTGCAACACCTGTTCCTATACCTCCTCTCTCGACTCTGTCCAGAGACCCTGACAGTCCTTTCAGGTTAGGCAGAGGTTCACTTGCACCTCCTCCAACCTCATCTACTGTATCCATTGTTCAAGATGTGGACTCTTATACATCGGCGAGACCAAACGCAGACTGGGCGATCGTTTTGCTGAACACCTTCGCTCAGCCCGCCTGAACCAACCTGATCTCCCGGTTGCTGGACACTTTAATTCTCCTTCCCATTCCTACACAGACCTTTCTGTCCTCTGTCTCCTCCATTGTCAGAATGAGGCTAAACGCAAATTGGAGGAACAGCATCTCATATTTCGCTTGGGCAGCTTACAGCCCAGTGGTATGAATATTGATTTCTCTCACACCAGGTAGCCCCGGCATTCCCTCTCTCCATCCCTCCCCCACCCAAGTTGCACCAGCTTCTTGTTATCACCCAACAAACAGCTAACAATGGCCAGTTTCCTTTATAATTGTTATTTTTTGCATATCTTTCATTCATTGTTCTTTATCTCTCTACATCATCGTCTATATCTCTCGTTTCCCTTATCCCTAACCAGTCTGAAGAAGGGTCTTGACCCGAAACGTCACCCATTCCTTCTCTCCAGAGATGCTGCCTGTCTCGCTGAGTTACTCCAGCATTTTTGTCTATCCTCGGTTTAAACCAGCATCTGCAGTTCCTTCTTACACAATAATAAAACAAATATTGATTTTGTTTTACTTCTATATTACACTGAAACCGGGGGATTCTGCAACCCAACAATGCATTTCTGTAGAGTAGTTGAAAGGCTCACTGTATCTCCCTCAGCATGCTCCTCGAATTCAGCTGCCCGCATTCAAGCCTCAATATTAATAAATGTATCCACAACAGAAGTATTCTTAGCGAAGGCTCATGTTAAACAAGGATGTGACACTACCCCCCAAAAATGTTCTCATTCTTTCTGGCCCCAATGTTGTATTTACACTCCGATAAATCTGCTGCAAGAGTGAAGCTAATCTTATGAATTAATGCTGTTCAACCTAAAGGAACTACACTTAAAATCCAAGGCTAGCAGACCTCAGTCAACAAGATGCAAAAGGCAGTTGACATGAGTGTTTTGTGCCTGTCTAGAGGCTTAATTCCAGGCTCAAGGCATTTTTAATGCTCAAGGTGAAGTTTGGAAGCTACCAGGTCTTGCATTCAATTTCTGCCACTGAAGGCGTCCATCGACCTGCTGCTGTTGCATTACGTTGCTCTCCATTAATAAAGGTTCACAGCAAAACCTGACAAAATATCAATTGCTTCCCATATTCATGAGCCACCTCTTGAAGGCAGACATTAAAAACATTATCGAGCACAGCCATTGACTGATAGGGGAAAAAGGATTGAAAGTTGAAAACTTCGGGCTCGACACATGACAGGCATCTCAAGGCACATTTAAAGGCTAGACCGTGGGACCCGTTGTTTGTGGGTGAGGGGGCTGCGGCATCACACACACACACACACACACACACACGGGGGGGGGAGTGGGGGGGGGGGGTAAGGAAGGGGAGTGGGGGAGAGATTGGGGGGGAAGGAGAGAGGGAGGAGTGGGGCAGAGTGGGGGGAGAGGAGGAGAGAGGAGAGGGGTAGGGTGGAGGGAGGGGGGAGAGTAGGGGGAAGGGCGGGGGAGGGAGGTGGATGTGGAGGGGGCAGGGCTGCCAACTCTCACGCTTTGAGCGTGAGAATCACGACCTCAAGCAAACTCACGCCCTCACGCCGATCAGAAATTTCTCACGCTCAGTGGTGAGAAATTTTGTGATCAACGAAAATTTCAAAACTCGGATAAACTGCCTGGTCCGCGGGTGTTGGGGAGCCGGGGCTGCGGGAGTGATGGGAGCAGAACCAGCGGCCGGAACAGATGCGGGGAGCGGGGCCGTGTGCGGCGCTGTCGCTCGCTGCAGCTCTGGCCATGGAGCGCTCCGGACAGTGCGAGTGTCCCGGGCCGTCGGAAGCAGCCGATGCGTCGCTGCCGCGAGAGTCTCTGTGCCGAAGGGACAGACTCTCAAAGGGAGGTGGAGAGAGAGAGAGAGAGAGAGAGGAGAGGTGACAGGGGGAGGGGGGGGGGGGGGGGGGGGGGGGGGGGGGAGGGTGGTGAGAGGAGAGAGAGGGGGAGAGACAGAGGGTGCGTGAATGGTGAGAGAGAAGAGGGAGAGAGGGGGGGGTGGAGAGAGGTGGGGGGAGGGGGGGGAAGAGAGAGAGGAAAGAGAGGGGTGAGGGAAGAAAGAGGGAAAAGAGAGGGGGTGGGGAGGGAGGGAGAGGGTAGGAGAGAATGGGAGAGAGAGGGGAAGAGAGAGGGGGTGGTAAAAGAGAGAGAGAGAGAGGGGAGAGAAAGAGAGGTGGAGAGAGAGGGAAGAGAGAGAGAGGGGAGAGAGGGATGCGAGTGAGGTGGGAGGGAGAGAGGGGAGAAAAAGAGAGGTGGAGAGAGAGAGGGGAGAGAGGGAGATGGGGATAGAGAGGCAGGGCTGCCAACTCCCATGCATTGAGCGTGAGAATCACGCATTTCACCAAATTCTCACGCTGATCTCAAATTTCTCTCGCTCTGTTGTGAGAAATTCTGTGATTATCGAAAATGTCAAAACTCATATCAACTGGAAGCAGCGGCGGCGACAGATGCGGACGGGGAGCGGGGCTGGCAGGTGTTTGCCGGGCTGGCGAGTGTTTGCCGGGCTGGCGAGTCGCTCACTGCAGCTCCGGCCATCGAGCAGCCTCAGTGCAAGAGTCCCGGGCCGTCGGAGGCGTCAAAGCATTACACCGCTGCCGTGAAAGTCTCTGTGCCGAATTCGCCCAGGTGACCGGCATGGATCAGCTTGCGGCTCGGTACATCCTGGAGGACAACCAGTGGCTGCTGGAAGTAAGTACCAAGCACTGGGTAGATACGGTGGAAGGTAGTGGACTTCAAATGGGGGTGGTTGGAGAAAGCATCCTGCTTGCCTGCTGGATTTTCACTTACTGTAACTGCAGGAAAAATGTTCCCGATGTTGGGGGTGTTCAGAACCATGGGTCACAGTTTAAGAATAAAGGGGGGGCCAGTTAGTACTGAGATGAGAACAAACTTTCTTCACGCAGAGAGTTGTGAATCTGTGGAATTCTCTGCCACAAGGCAGTGCAGGCCAATTGACACGTGGACCCTTTGTATGGATAAAGTTACCCCTTAAAAAGTTACTTCTTAAAAATACTTCATACAAAAAACATTGAAATCATACTTCTACAGTGCACTAAAACATGATTTTAATACATCAAATTTCAAAAAGTTCCTACCCTGGAAGGGGGGACACCCTTCTTCCACACCCTCTCCCCATTTGGTTGCTCCACCCTCTCCGGGTACCCACAAGGCCGGTGATCAGTGATTGCACAGCCTCCCCCCTTTCAAAAACGCTCCAATCCAATTTAAAGCATATATATTGCATTCAAGTGTAAGTTAAAAGACTCGCTACAGTATGCACCATATTGCACAATTTCAAGCTGAAAAATGGAAATGTTCCATGCCAATGGGAGGGGAAACCCCAACTGCGCTTGTCCGTGGTCGTGCTGCAATAACGACCGCCGCCGCTGCAATGTTGTTGAACTTCAAGAAGCCCAGCGGAGTGCGCAGCACTACATGATCATGTGTTCAACGGCTTAAATCCAGAGCCGGGGGGTGGAGGAGGACGGCTGGGCCATGTAACTCGCAGCTCGATAATGAATCAAATTTACAGATGAAGGGATTTTTGAAATCATGAGGTAAATCTCTACCGGAATATGTAAAAATGTCTCCGTTAACACGTCAGGTTTTCGAGGAGATGTGAATCACATACAAAATGACACACACACACACACAGAGTTTTATATTATACTAGATTAAGTGGGACTCGTTGGGTCCCCCAACGCAATATTTTACCTCTCCACCAATTCCAATATTGGTGGGAAGTGGGGCGGGAAGGGGGGCTTTCTGGAGCACTAGTATAGGTGTTGTGGGCCGGAGGGACTGGTTTGCAGAGGGAGGGACATTGTGGGAAATGGATTCTTGGGTTGGCAGCTCAGTCACTCAGGCCTGGTGGGCTGGCGGCTCAGAAACCACCAGAAATTCTGCCCAAAAAAGGTGAGAGACTCTGTGAGAGAGAAGGGGGAGAGGGTGGAGAATCATATTTTAGACATTTTTCATCTTTTACTGCAGATCAGTCTATCCTGGCCTGGATCTCACAGGGAGCCAATGAAGGGAGGGAGAAACATACTAGGATGAGGTTTAATACTTGAAGGGGGAATACTTACTGATGGGCCAAAATGCTCCTCCTGGGCTAATACGGGCGTTTTGGGCAAAAGGCACTGGTTTCTCTGCTAATAGGGACCTTGTGGGCCGAAATTTGTGGTTTCAGGCAGGCCAAACAACTCATTTCATTTCCATTTCAATTTCAAGCCCAGGGCAAGCCAAACAACTAATTGCAGTTTCAAGCACAGTGCAGGCCGAACAGCTGATTACATTTTCAGTTCACTTCCATTGCAGTTTCAAGCACAGGGCAGGCCAAACAGCTGATCGCATTTTCATCTCACTTCCATTGCCATTGCAGTTTCAAGCACAGGGCAGGCCGAACAGCTGATTGCATTTTTATCTCACTTCCATTGCCATTGCAGTTTCAAGCACAGGGCAGGCCAAACAGCTGATCGCATTTTCATTTCATTTCCATTGTCATTGCAGTTTCAAGCACAGGGCAGGACAAACAACTAATTTCATTAAGGGCTAACAAATCATTTATTGCAAGTACATTGCAGACTCACATTTCAGCTGATTCACAGCTTAGAATGAGTCGTGGCCTCTCCCTCGTGATCTTGCAGGGTGACTGAGCTGTCTAGGCATCCGGTGTGTTTTATAGTCTTCCAACCCTCCCCCCCCCCCCCCCCCGCCCCCGGAAGACCTTCATCACGGTGATTGACAAACGCGAGGATCTTAAAGTTTTTTATACACTCATAATTTTTTTATTTGTCATCGATGGGGCCTGCTCAGTAGAGGAGGACTGTGAGTAAGATGGCCAAAAATCATAGAGATATATGGTAGACAGGAAGTGGTCAAGATGAGACTTTTAATGATATAGATATGATGTGCGGGCAGCTTTTTTTATTTTACACAGAGCGGTAGGTGCCTGAAACGTGCAGCCAGATGTGGTGTCGGAGGCAGATACGATTGTGGTGTTTAAGAGGTTTTAGAAAGGCACATGAAAATGGAGGGAATTGGCTCATGTGTGGGCAGAAGGGATTGATTTTAATAGGCTTCATGTCTCTATGCTGTACTATTCTATGACAAAACTCCTCTGGTGTTAAGCCCTATTCCTAATCTTGCAGGAGATATCAGAGCAAAGACTTTAGCAGGATACTGATCAGGTTAGCAGTGGAAACAACTAGGCTTGTAACTACTAATTGCTCACGAGGACTATTTAAAATTAATTTGTATTCATAAATGAGTAGATTGTTAATTATAAACAGAATGTTATTATGGAAACTGATAACATTCATGTAAAGTTCAACTCAATTATCTTATCCCATTTCATTTGTTAATTACAGCATCATGTAATGGCATATTTTCCGTTATTAGTGACACTGAAGGGCTACAAGCAGCAAACAGCTGTATTACACCGCCCACCATTCTTATAAAAGATTAATTTTATCCGGTGTTAAAGGTGCTTCTGAAAGATCTGGTAAATGCAAAGAATATTTTCTGAAATTCAACAGTGAAATATTTAAGATAAGATAAATCTCTCCCTGGAGCGGTGTAAAAAATATATGTTGTAACTGTGTGTTTGATCAGTTTATTCTGATATCAATGACCACAATCTGGATGAACAGCATTTAAATCAAAACACAAAATGCTAGAAAAACTCAGCCGGTCAGGCCGCATCTGCGAGAAAAGAAACAATGTTAACATTTCAAGTCGATGACTCCTTTCCAGAACCTATTCAAGCTTCTTCAGTCCCAGTTCTGATGAAAGCTCTTCAACGTGGTATAAATATTGTTTATTTTTCCCACAGATGGCTTTAAACATTTTTTTCATGTACTTGTCCCAAAAATTCCACTTTTACCACCTTGAGTATCAAGGGGAACCAGAGGCCTGTATTATTTTTTCCCAGTTATCATTCTATTTGCTACGAAACACTTTGCTTTTGCTCTTTCCTGGTTATTTTCGAATGCACGATGTTTTATTTTTTCTACAATCTTCAGTTGCCCTTGGAATGATCTTAAAAGGAACTGCCAATACTCAAATCTTGAATAAAACACTAAGTGCTGGAGCAACTCAGTGGGTCAGGTAGTGTTTGTGGAGGGAATTGACAGGCGATGTTTCAGTGGGGATACTTCGACCCCAAATGATGCCTATCTATGTTCTCCATAAATGCTGTCTGACCTGCTGATTTAAGGGGCTGTCCCACTTGGGCGACCTGATCCGCGAGTTAAGAAGAGTGTCTTTGACCTTCAAGCTCGAGGGCACTCGCCTGGAAAGTCTCAAGCTCGATCTACCATCCGTGTTGAAACCGTGATCTGGATGGATGGATGGATAGATCGACTACACACACACACAGCAAAGGCGGGGGGCAGGGAAAGCGGGGAAGCGCTGTCTGAAATTCACACTCGCGATGAAGAGGAAGGTAAAATGGCTGCACAGTCACGGTAAGTCCTTTAGAGAGTGGGGGGGGGGGGGGAGGGGGAGAGAGAGGGGGGGAGAGAGGAGAGGGAGTGAGAGGGGGGGTGAGAGGGGGGGCGAGAGGGGGGGAGAGAGAGGGGGGGGAGAGGGAGGGGGGAGAGAGAGGGGGGGAGGGAGAGAGGGGGAGAGAGAGAGGGGGGAGAGGGGGGGGGAGAGAGAGAGGGAGGGAGAGAGAGAGGGGGGGGGGGGGGAGGGAGGGGGAGAGAGGGGGGAGAGAGGGGGGGGGGAGGGGGGGGGAGAGGGGGAGAGAGGGGGGGGGGGGAGGGGGGGGGGAGAGAGGGGGGGAGGAGGGGCGGGGGGAGGAGGAGGGAGGGGGGGGGGAGAGGGGGGAGGGGAGAGAGGGAGAGAGAGGGGAGAGGGGGAGAGAAGAGAGGGGGGGGAGAAGAGAGAGGGGGGAGAGGGGGAGGGGGAGAGAGGGGGGGAAGAGAGGGGGGGAGAGGGAAGAGGGAAAGGAGAGAGGAGAGAGGGGGGAGAGAGAGGGGGGGGAGGGGGGGAGGGGGGGGGGAGAGAGAAGGGGAGGAGAGGAAGTGGAGACACTTTTAAGAAGTATAATAAAGTTTAGAGGGCATTTGACCTACCGGTCGGTTTTCCTGGTCCTGAAAACTCAAATGAGCCAATCAAAATGCCCGGTCAATGAAGGAGATGCCTAAGGCTGCCCTCGACTGCCTGTAACTAAATAGTGACCCCACTCCACTGCACTACGAGTTAAAAAGAACCATGCCAACCAAATTTCACACGCGGAAAGTTTTTCAACATGCTGAAACATTTTCCGCGACCTAGCTGAGGCCACAAGTATTCGGGAACTTCCCTCGAGCATGAAGGAGAGTTCCAGCGACCTCATAGGACCACGTGTTGACCCTGCTGTGAGTTTGAAGGTCGAAGACACTCTTCTAAACTCGCAGATTAGGTCGCCCAAGTGGGACAGCCCATTAACTCCAGCACTTTGTGTTATAGTTCAGGTGATAGTGTTCTTATCATGGGATTCAAGTTATATTTGAGGGTTGGGGTTGGGGGTGGGGGCAGCAGCATCTGGTGCACTGGGATTGTCCTCAGTAGATAAGATTCTGTGAAGCAGGTTCTGTGTCTGTTGCCACAATGCTGAGGATTCATGATACTATGTGGCCAAGATCTTTACACCCACAAAACCAGATTTCAACTGAATCGCTTAATTGTCGTCCGGGACCTTGTGTACAAATCAACTGCCCATGTTTACATGCATAATAACATTTACCACACGGCCAAGAAGCTATTTTAATGTAAAGTGTTTTGGGATGTGTCTGAAGGATATGATAAGTAACTACATAAATGCAAATATTTAATCAGCTTTGATTTACCACTGCTGGTAGTCAGAAGTAATTATCTTTAGTGAAGGAGGCTTCTAAATAAGAACATGTAAAATAATAGTTCTCCAACCGAGGGTGCAAAATGTAATTAAGTAAAGTTGATCCTTCCTTGGAGCACATTAAATTAGCATTTCATTTTCATTATTTTCCAGTAAGTCGATCTCATTTGGGCAATCAAATAACTTTTTTTTCCAGGGTAGGGGAATCAAGCAGTGGGGGACAGAGGATTAAGGTGGGGGGGGGGGGGGGGAAAGATTTAATAGGAACTTCAGGGGCAATTTTTTTCCACATGGAGAGTGGTGGTGTATGGAACGGGCTGCATATGGAGCAGAGTAAGTAGATGATACAATAACAAGTGCAATAACAACATTTAAAAGACATTTGGGCAGGTATGTGGATGGGAAAGGTTTTGAGGGAAGGTACACAAAAATGCTGGAGAAACTCAGCGGGTGCAGCAGCATCTATGGAGCGAAGGAAATAGGCAACGTTTTGGGCCAAAACCCTTCTTCAGGTTTTGAGGGATCTGGGTAAATTGAACCAGCTTAGAGGTCGGCACGGCCAAGTTGGGCCAAAGGTCCTGTGTGCATGCTATATGACGATGATCCGAACTGATTGTTCCTTTGCTCAAATTATTGTGAATTCCAGATTGACTCATGCTATTTTTGACACCAAATTGTTCTCAGAATATCACAAACTCATTTTAAATGTTGCTACTCACCCAAGCAGATGAGCTTTTGATCCTATGAAACGAACAACCCACGGGTCAATACAAATCAGTGGAATTTAAAATAACTGATAACTTGAACTGGAATCACATTTGCCACCAGTGCAGATGAACAGGGAATGCTCTGGCAGAGGAGCAACATCTCTCCAGGAATCTGACATTGTTTCTCAACCTATGTGGCCCACCACCATGGAGAAATGAACAGCGTGCACTATTTTCAGCAACAATTATATAAAAGGATTCCATGAAGCGTAAAGTTACAAGTGTTGGAAGGGGAAATATTTATTAGTTCACAATGGACCAACGGAAGTGGAAACTAGGTGAAAGCTAAGGGCTGCTACTTTAAGTGAAGTCAGCAGTTCAGGCAGTCTGGCATCAGCTGAGATCTCTGGCACAATAAGCAAGTTCCATGTTACCATTACCAAATAAACCAGTGGAGGGGCTCCAACGGCAAAAACAGGATATTGCACGATCGCTGGTCAGTCCCGGAAACATTGCAATTAATATGACAGTTATTAATTAAATTAAATTTTAAAAAGAGACCTTCAATTAATCTCTATACACTCGGGCAAACTCAACAAGTGAAACCTTTGTGTAGCAAGGAACTGCAGATGCTGGTTTAAACCGAAGCTGGACACAAAAAGCTGGAGTTAAGCCCCTGTCCCACTGTACGAGGTAATTCACGAGTTCTCCCGATTTCCCCCGATTTGAACGCGGAGAATTACGGTAATGGCCGTTTGTAGGTTCTCGGGGACTCTCGTGGACACTCTCCGCACTGTTGAAAAAACTTCACGAGCTTACCGCTTTTACCGAGTACCTGCCGTTAGCGTTACGAGCCACTAAGAGACGTCCCGAGCTCCGACGTACCCGCTACGTACATTCTATGTACTTATCACGAGTTTGATTTTTTTTTTAAACTCGGGAGAGCTCTTGGGTAAACAATACAATACAATACAATACCCTTTATTGTCATTTGTGCCTCAGTGAGGCTCAAACAAAATTCTGTTTCCACAGCCATACAAACAAAGACAATTCCTAGACATACCCACAATTTAATTCACACAAACATCCATCACAGTGAACCCACTGTGATGGAAGGCAAAGTCTTTTCTCTCCCTTGTTCTCCATGTCTCTCCCGATGTCCAAGCCCCAGGCGGGCAATGATAAGTCCCACGGCCATTTTAGACTGCGCGGGGCGATTTATGGCCCCGCTCCCGGTCTAAAAGTCACAATGTTGGAGCCCCCGGCGGGCGCTGTAATGTCCCACAGCCATGAAGCGGTGCCGGGCGATGTACGTCCCCGCTCCGGGTCGTTCCAACCCCGCGACACGGGCTGGAGAAGTCGTGTTTGCGGGAGCTCCGGGAAGCGGTCTCTCCCCCCGGACCCGCGAGCTCCCGATGTCCCAGTCCACCGGACCTGCGGCTGCGTTGCTGGAGCCTCCGAGCCCCGGGAGTCGCAGCAGCGAGTCACCACCGCTCCCCACGCTCCGAGGCCGGCCAGCCCCACGATGGTGAGTCCGCAGCTCCCGAGCCCCCGGGTCGTTCAGGCTGGAGGCCGCTCCACGGTGCTAGGCCCCAATGACAACGGAGACCCGACAGGGAAAAAGTTGGGTCTCCCGGACAGGGAAGAGATTTTAAACAGTTTCCCCCTCCCCCCCCGCCCCGCCCCCCACATATACACATTTAAAACCAGTATTAAAAAAACACCAACACTACATTTAACTAGACACAAAATTAAAAAATGACAGACAGGCTGTAGGGGGCGCTGCAACGGGTGAGTCGCGTCGCCAAAAACTCGTATAGTGGGACAGGGGGTTAACAGCGGGACTGACAGCATCACTGGAGAAAACCAGGTCTCGAAGGGTCGAGACCCTTCTTCAGACACAGAGTCACGGAAAAGGGAAATGAGGGATAGAAACGGTGATATAGAGAGATATAGAATAAATGATGAAATATATGCAAAAAAGTAGGTGAAAAGGAGTATAGACAATGAGACTCAACAAGACAACTTTGAGGCTGGTACGACTTGGGTGGGGGAGGGACGGGGGGAGGGGTGGGGCGAGAGGAGATGTAAGGGTTATTTGAAGTTAGAGAGTCAATATTCATACCGCTGGGCTGCAAGCCGCCCAAACAGAATACGAGATGCTGTTCCTCCAATTTGCATTTGGCCTCACTCTGACAATGGAGGAGGACAGAAAGGTCAGTGTGGGGATGGCTTTGATTCAAGATTCAAGAGAGTTTATTGTCATGTGTCCCAGATAGGACAATGACATTCTTGCTTTGCTTCAGCACAACAGAATATAGTAGGCATAAATACAGATCAGCGTGTCCATATACCATTAAATAAATATATACACACATAAATAATTAAACAGATAAAGTACAATGGGCTATTAATGTTCAGATGTTTGTACGAGTTGAGTTTAATAGCCTGATGGCTGTGGGGAAGTAGCTATTCCTGAACCTGGATGTTGCAGATTTCAGGCTCCTGTACCTTCTACCTGATGGTAGCAGGGAGATGAGTATGTGGCCAGGATGGTGTGGGTCCTTGATGATGCTGCCAGCTTTTTTGAGGCAGCTGCTGCGGTAGATCCCCTCGATGGTAGGGAGGTCAGAGCCGATGATGGACTGGGCAGTGTGTACAACTTTTTGTAATCTCTTCCTCTCCAGGGCGCTCAAGTTGCCGAACCAAGCCACGATGCAACCGGTCTGCATGCTCTCTACTGTGCACCTGTAGAAGTTCGAGAGAGTCCTCCTTGACATACCGACTCTCCTTAATCTTCTCAGGAAGTAGAGGCGCTGATGTGCTTTCTTTATAATTGCATTAGTGTTCTCGGACCAGGAGAGATCTTCAGAGATGTGCACGCCCAGGAATTTGAAGCTCTTGACCCTTTCCACCATCGACCCGTTGATATAAACGGGGCTGTGGGTCCCCATACTACCCCTTCCAAAGTTCACAATCAGTTCCTTGGTTTTGCTGGTGTTGAGGGCCAGGTTATTGTGCTGGAACCATATGGACAGTTGCTCGATTTCACCTCTATACTCTGGCTCATCGCCATCAGTGATACGTCCCACAACAGTGGTGTCATCAGCGAACTTGTTAATGGAGTTCGCACTGTGACCGGCTACGCAGTCATGCGATTGTCCTAGATTTGCTTGACTGTACTGCCTATAGCATTCTCAATATTGTTGGAGGCACCAGAATCCTGGCAACCAACATTTTTTCCTGTGTTCTCTGGAAACTGGCCGAATTCGGAGCTGAAGCGGCGTTCCGGCATTCCTGTGGCGGCGGCCCGGATTCGGGGCTGAGGTGGCGTTCCGATGGCGGTGGCCCGGCTTCTGGGTTTCTTAGCTGTGGCGACGTTCCGGCAGCTGCGACCTGAATTTAGGGCTCGGCCGCGGGCCCAGTGGACGGCATCGTCGGGAGCTCGCAGGTCACAGGTTGCGGACCTGTTTTTCCGGAGCTCCCGCAACTACAGCTGCGTCCGCTGGACTGGAGGGCGGCAGCTTCGACCACCCCAGGCCACGGAGCTTGAACCGGCCCGTTCGCGGAGCTCGGTTGAGCCGCGGGACTTATTCACCATCACCCGGTGGGGTCACAACATCTGAAGCCTGGATCGCCTCAGCGCAGAGGGAGAACAAGGAGGGAGGAGACAAAGACTTTAAGACTTTTGCCTCCATCACAGTGAGGAGGTGCCTGGTAAACTCACTGTGGTGGATGTTAATTTGTGTTTATAGTATGTTTTGTTATTTATCATTATATGTATGACTGCAGGCAATAACATTTTGTTCAGACCGAAAGGTCTGAATGACAATAAAGGAATCTAATCCAAAGAGAACAAGGTTGAGGGCTCAGCCTATTTGATCAGGTCTAAACACAGTTTCCCAACATATAGCCTGGTTTTCACCTATTAATGGGAAGATTTCACAGTCAAAGATTTAGATCATAAATACTTATCAAGTACATTTGTTTGAAACAAATCTGCTGCTTGAGAAAACAGTATTGCAGTGTACAGTATTTGCAGGTAGACGGAAGTGTTAGCTGTGGCCTAGGTGTTTGTGGCTGTGGCGTATATTTGCATTCTTGTGCTGTACCTGGTGATTTACACAACCCACTCTGCTAAGTAATAATAAGATTTTTTAAAATATTTTCTGTGTAGCTGAACCAGGTAAAACTACTCTACCAGCTTCAAAGAAACAGTTCCACTAAAAAGCTCAAAAGAGCCTCAAACCAACATCTGCCTATAGAAATTCATGTTTTCTTATTTCACTCTTTGTACACTTAGTGAGAATACTTTTGAGAGCCGACTAAATTAAAGAATGCAATCTTGTTTGTGTAAATGTTATTACGTGTGTAGTTTTATATTGGAAATTGTCATAAAATGTACATTCATTTCATCACCTGGAGGAAGTTAAGTCGACGCTAGTTTGCAACATAATTTAATATATGGCATTTGTTGGTTTAAAATGATTTTTAAAAAGTAAAACAGAAGCAGTCCTCAAATCTAATCCAAAGCATCTGATTCTTACATTTCTAAAATGTGCAAAATAGTTTAGGCCTGAAATGCTGCAAAAACCCATCCTTTCTAAACACGTCTTTCTTGTTTGAGCTAGTGACTCATTCCACATATCACATTTTTAGTTCAAAAACAGTTCGTCCTGCACTTCCTGGTTATTTTCTTATCTTAAATTTGTCCAAACATTCCATAATTTTAAATTCTTTTTCAAGGGGGTAAAGCTGCAACCTTTATGAATCAGTCCTAACAGTTCAGGAATCAATGCCAGGACGTCATGTCCTCTCAATAACTGCACCACACAGTAGCAACAGGCAATGTGCGCCCAACATTCACATTGTTGGCTTCAATGGAATGAATTTTGAAAGAGCACAATATCTCTGTCCCTACAATAATTGAAAATGTGTTTTGTACTAACAAGAAAATTGCATGCATAACTCCAGATATGATCTCACAACGGATAAATACAGATTGAAAGTGATCTTTGTCAATCTATACAACCCAATATTCTGTTACCTCTTCAACAAACTGGTAACGTTGTGGTGTTTTGTCATGCCTATGAAAACTGGAAACCTCTCTTCTCGCTCAATACTTCAAGTATTATCCAGTTGGATATCTAAACCCCAGCAGCTAGTTCTCAAACTTTCCTTTGGTAATGTATCTGCTGTTTCGCAACCAATCTATGCTGGCACATCCATTTGATACATACATCTAGATGCAGTTACAAAAGCATTAAGATAACAATTAGCTTGAAATGTCAACCTTTGAGATACAGATAAAACAACATAATCATGAGCACAGCTTATGGGGAAGGGGTGGGGAGTGAATGGTCTTCATGAGAAATACCAGTACCTGGCATAATCTCTACATCAAAATTGGGTAACAGATCTGCAACCACTTCACTCCTACCTAGGAAACCAGAGAGAGAGAGAGAGAGAGAGGGCGAGAGAGAGAGAGAGAGAGGGAGAGATAGAGGGAAGAGAAAGAAAAGAGATATGATTACAATGCATTAAAAGAGTACAATTTAATCTGCATCTGTGCATGCGCAGACTTTCTAATAGCCCTGTCCCACTATACGAGTTTACCCAAGAGCTCTCCCAAGTTAAAAAAAAATCAAACTCGTGGTAAGTACGTAGAATGTACGTAGCGGGTACATCGGAGCTCGGGACGTCTCTCAGCGGCTTGTAACGCTAACGGCAGGTACTCGGGAAACGCGGTAAGCTCGTAAAGTTTTTTCAACATGTTGAAAAATGTCCACGAGAGCCCCAAGTACCTACGAGCGGCTATTACTGTAATTCTGCGAGTTTGAATCAGGGGAAACTCGGGAGAACTCTTGAATTACTTTGTACAATGGGACAGGCCCTTAACTACTGCATGCTAGATGTGAAAAACATGTACTAATGATTGCATTCATTCAAACCAATGTCATGCTTCCCATTTGCTGCTTTCTATACATCCATCATCATTCTGCCAGATCAGCAGAGAGGAAAATACCCAACAGGCATTTGAAAAAATCTAGAGACCCGGAAGTTTTAATAAACTGTAATGAACCTTCCATCTGCTTTAGTGCAAAGACCACCCCCGCAATCTCTGGCGGATTCCAAATTAGTCAGAAGTTTAGATTCAATTACTTACTTTTATTATTTTGTATCTCCGCTGCATTTAATGTTTGTTTGAGATGATGAAGAATGGTTGAGTGAAGATATGAAATGCCCTCTCCTTTTTCTTTAACCTGCGCTCAGACTATTTACTCTACTTAAAATGATTTGAGATGATTAGAATGCAATAACGTATCCCCACACCAAAAGCACTGTCTAAATCTCTCCATTTAGTGCACAAATTCATTGGCCAAAATGAGACCTCAGTGTTTCTCATCAGGAAGCGTAGACAAGTCTTGCAGCTACCACATCAATAATACATTACGTCAGAGCAGGGGTGGGGAACCTTGTCATGTTGGAATGCCGCATTAAGTTAGCTGTAATCTAATAATAAGGCCGCATCCAAGAAACTTCAATTAGATATACTTCAAAATGTACATTATTTTGTTAAAATAGCCCTCATGACTTACTAATGTTTTAATTGTGGCCGTCAGTCCGAGAGGATTATTTTGTTGAATCTTCTGTTACTCTTTGGTATTTTAAATACGTTCATTTTAACATTAAAATAAAAATAACAAAAGAAAAACAAAAACATATTAATAAAAATAAAAGGATTTGTTCTACAAAATTTGGATTCATTCAAAAGGCCGCACTTGATGGCCTAGAAGGCCGCAGGTTGCCCACCCCTGCTCTAGAGTATACCTTCCATAAGCCAGGTTGTAGTTTTGATCTTCCAACGTCCCCACTATAGACACAGAGCAGCACAAGAACAGACCCTTCAGTTCACAATGTCTGTGCCAAACATGATGCCAAGACCAACTCTTATTTATCCGCATATCTCTCCTTTCCTTGCATATCCATGTGCCATCCAAAAGTATCTTAAATGCCACTATCATTGCCTCAACTACCACCCACGGCAGCACATTCCAGGCACTCTGTATAAAATGAACTTGCCTTGCACATCTCCTTTAAACTTTGCCTCTCTCACCTACAAATATGTCCTCGCATTTGACTTTTCCACCCTGGGAAACAAGGTTTTGACCATATCTTTCATGCTTTTATATACTTCTATTACATCTCCCCACAATTTCTGGCGGATTCAATGAAAACAATCTAAGTCAACAATACTCTCTAAGTCAGGTAAACCTCCTCTGCACCCTTTACAGAGCCTCCCCATCCTTCCTGTAATGGGGCAACTGGAACTGCATGCAATATTCAAAACGTGGCCTAACCAAAATCCTATAGAGCTGCAAAATGACTTCCTGACTCCTGCACTCAATGCCCTGACGTTTGAAGGCAAGCACACTGTACATCTTCTTTACCTCATAGTGGATATTGCACTTTTTCCTCTGTAACTGCAATGCTACAATGCTGTAAAACTATTCAGCATTCTGGTATTTTTCTCTTTGCACTGCCTGTTGTACATGTGCATGATTGTACTCATTCATAGTATGATTTGATTAACCGTGATAGAACGCAAACAAAAGCTACTCACTGAATCTCGTTGCATATGACAATAATAAATCAATACTATGACTGCTTAGAAACAAGTTAGTGCCGAAAGAACTCTTATGGCAGCCACAATACTACAGGAAGAAAGGATTGCCAATCAGACAAGTGCTGGGAGAGAGACACTGCATCCTCCTTTGAGTCTGCAAGCCTTCAGTACCACAGTATGACTTGTCGTGGTGGGCTACTGTAGCCCAAGCCACTGTCAGCAATGGGTGATTAATGACCAGTATTCACTGTAGGCAGGACACAAGTGATCGCCAAAACAAAGGCAAGGATCAGGGAAGGGAATTCAGTGAATTATTCATCAATATCTACAGCATTGAAGATTAGTCTGGGAAATGTTACACACAGAATATCACTGCGATAGTGCAGAGCCTTTAATCAAAGTCAAATATTCCCAGCCCCTACACAGTGTTCCTGGATTTATTATGAGATACTAATGAAAAAGATTTCTCCAGAAGCTCCAGTTCTGCTGACAGTGGATGAAACATGCACAGCATGGCTTATGACACAAGGAACTGCAGGTGCTGGTTTACAAAAATAGGCACAAAGTTCTGAAGAAGGGTCCTGACGTAACCATGTTCTCCACAGATGCTGCTTGACCAGCTGAGTTACTCCAGCACCATCTTTTTTCCCCAAACATGAATGCCACTTTTCCATCATCTAGAGGCACTAGATGGCACTGTTTCTTAAAATAAACTCACACCCTAACCTCTTCATGAGAAATAAATGTTTGAGGTTTTCTTTCGTCTATTTGCAGTTACGTTGATATCTTGTGATTCTTTAAGATAATTTCTGATGAAAATGGTCAATTCATTTTAATTGTCTACTGTTGTAAGTGTTCCTAAACTAATTTGAATGTAGTTTATTGTCATGTATACCATGGTACAGTGAAAAGCTTTTGTTGCTTGCTAACCATTCAGGGAAAGACAATACATGTTTACAATCGAGCCATCCACAGCGTACAGATACACGATAAAGGAAATAATGTGAATAACGTTTAGTGCAAGATAAAGTCTAGTAAAGTCCGATTAAAGATAGTCCAAGGGTCTCCAATGAGGTAGATAGTAGTTCAGGACTGCTCTCCAGTTGTTGGTGGGATGGTTCAGTTGCCTGAAAATAGCTGGGAATTATGACTCGTCCTTGATTATGCCGAGACAGGGTGAGACGTAAATTGAGTCAATCGAAGGAAAGCTAGTTTGTGTGTTGGTTGGGGCTGCATCCACAATTCTCTGCAAATTCTTGCAGTCTTGGATGGAGCTGGTCCCAAACCATGCTGTGATACATCCCGACAAAATGCTTTCTACTGCGCATCTGCAGAAGTTGGTGAGTGTTGTAGGGGATATGCCGAATCTCCTAAAGCGTCTAAGAGAGTAGAGGCGTTGGTGAGCTTTCTTGGTCATTGCTTCAATATGGGTAGTCCAGGAGAAGTTGTTGGTGATATTTACTGCTAAGAATTTGAAGCTTTCAACTGTCTCTACTTCAACACTGTCAATGCAATCTGGGGTGTGTGTACCACTTCGCCTCCTGAAGTCAATCACTATCTCCTTTGTCTTGCTGACATTGACAGAAAGATTTAGGTTTCCCTCTTCCATCATAGATGATGCCCGCAGCTCCACTCTTGCTCCCAGTCGCAACAGGGACAAGAGTCCCCCTAGTCCTCACCTTTCATCCCATCAGTCGTTTCGCTGAACCCCTCTGCTCAGTCCGCCTAAACCTACCCAATCTCCTGGTTCCCAAACACTTTAATACACCTTCGCATTCCCACACAGACCTTTTTGGCCAGGGCCTCCTCCATTGTCAGTGTGAGGCTAAACGCAAATAGGAGGAACAGCATCTCATATTTTGCTTGGGCAGCTTACAGCCCAGTGGTATGAATATTGATTTCTCGAACTTCAAGTAACCCCGGCATTCCCTCTCTCTCCATCCCTCCTCCACCCGTCGTACCAAAGACATCTTGTTGAGTCTCCTCTGCACTCATTCTCACCTCACAGACAGCTAACAATGGCCCGTTTCCTTTATCATTGTTACTCTTTTAATATATCGTTCATTCATTTGTTCTTTCTCTATCCACATCACCAAAATCGCTAATTTCCGTTTCCCTTGATTCTCAGCCTGATGAAAGGGTGTTGGCCCGAAACTTTTATTCCAGCTCTTTGTGTCTGTCTTTGAGAGAAAGGTTGTTGTCTCGTCACCAGGACATGAGGATCGCAATCTTCTTCCTGTACTCCATCTCATCGTTATTTCATATCTGGCCCACAATGGTGGTGCCGTCTGCGAAATTGTAAATTGAATTAGATTTGTACATGGCTGCACAGTGGTGGCTGTACAAGGAGTAAAGAAGGGGGTGAGAACACATCCTTGTGGAGCACCAGTGGTGTGGATTATCACAGAGGATGATTTGTCCCCTATCCTCACTGATTGGGGTCTGTTGGTCAGGAAGTCGAGGATCCAGTTGCAGAGATGAGTGCTGACACCAAGTCGTGTGAGTTTGGTGATGAGCTTGGATGATATAATGGTGTTAAAGGCAGAGCTGTAGTCTATGAATAGGAATCTAACGTAGGTGTCTCTCTTCTCCAGGGGTTCCAGGGATGAGTGTAGGGCCAGAGTGATGGCATCGTCCGTGGACCTGTTGTGGCGGTAGGTGAACTGCAGTGGGTCAAGGCCGCTTGGTAGACTGGATTTAACGCATTCCATAACTAGCCTCTCAAAGCACTCCAATGAAGCAAAATATGATAATATCTAAATGTTGGAGATGAACGACTCATTAAAGGAGGCTTTCCTCTTGTATAAATACAAAATCTGTAACCATCAATACGTAGGTGGAAAATTATGTGTAGGATATAAACATCAAACATGAAGACTCCCAGAAGAGTGACCTGCTTCGACATTATCTGCAAAGTGCAGGAGGAATTCAGTGGGTCAGGCAGCATCTGTAGACGGAATGGACAGATGACGTCCAGGATCTTTCTTCATAGCGATCAGTCTAACGCAGGCTCCTGTCCTGAAACATCGCCTGCCCATGCCCATCACAAACGCTGCCAGACCAATGGAGTTCCTCCAGCACTTTGCCTTTTGCTCAAGGATCTAGCATATGCAGGTTCTTATGATCTAAAGATCTTGCTGTCTTTAATGCTAATGTGGCAACAATTTAAAATAAAGTGCCATAGCGCTCCAGATTTGGATGGGCTTAGTGGGATATGGGATGAGCCTAGACAGGCAGTGTTGGTTGGCATGGATGGCATGAGCTGAAGGGCCTATTTCCTTGCTGTATGATTCTATGACCCACCAATATCAGAATCTTCAATTGAATTTACAACAGCTGTTGCCTGGACTCGAGGACCTTAGCTACAGGGAGAGGTTGCGCAGGCTAGGACTTTATTCCTTGGAGCGCAGGAGGATGAGGGGAAATCTTCAAAAAGTGTATAAAATCATGAGGAAAATAGGTAAAGTAAATCCACAGAGTCTTTTTCCCCTGGAATCAAGAACTAGAAGACACAGATTTAAAGTGAAAGAGGTAACTTACAAAATTCTTAAGGGGTTGGACAGGCTAGATGCAGGAAGATTGCTCCCGATGTTGGGGAAGTCCAGGACAAGGGGTCACAGCTTAAGGATAAGGGGGAAATCCTTTAAAACCAAGATGAGAAGAACTTTTTTCACCCAGACAGTGGTGAATCTCTGGAACTCTCTGCCGCAGAAGGTAGTCGAGGCCAGTTCATTGGCTATATTTAAGAGGGAGTTAGATGTGGCCCTTGTGGCTAAGGGGATCAGGGGTATGGAGAGAAGGCAGGTACGGGATACTGAGTTGGATGATCAGCCATGATCATATTGAATGGCGGTGCAGGCTCGAAGTGCCGAATGGCCTACTCCTGCACCTAATTTCTATTTCTATGTTTCTATGAAAGATTGAATGGGAACCTGATAGGCAACTTTTTCCACACAAAAGGTGGGTGTATGGAACGAGCTGCCTGAGGAGATAGTTGAGGCAGGTTCAATAACAACAATTAAAAGAGATTTGGACAGGTACATGAATAGGAAATGTTTAGAGGGATACGAGCCAAATAGGGGCATCTTGACCAGCATGGGCAAGTTGGGCTGAAGGGCCTGTTTCCCTGTTGTCAGACAATGACTTTGCGGCACACATCTGGCCCACTGATCCACCCATTCTTACTGATGAAGCATCGAGTCAATGACTCAATGGGATATAAAGGCTTCACAAACAACAACAGAGCGTGGGAGTCCTCTTGAATATGCGTCACTGAATATAATGGGGTTGCGTCAGGTTTTAAATATAGTTAGCGGAAGTTCAAAAACATGCCTTGCTCGTCAGAAGTGAAGTATACTATAGCAATATACATGTACTTCAAAAAGGACACAGAGTGCTGGCATATCTCAGTGGGTCAGGCAGCTGTCTGAGTGGTGTTTGTGTTCTGGTTCCCTCTCACAAAGTTAAATGGGCACTGTAATTTGCCCCTAGTGTGCAGGTGAATTTGAGATGAGTGAATGAGGATGTGGGGAGAATAATAGTGGACATTAATGTAAGATTAGTGTAAAATGGACAATGAGTGTTGGTGTGGACTCGTTGGGCTATATATGGCTCTGCGAGTCTTCTTGTGCTCTTATTGTTCTTCTACTTTAAGCCACACAATAGTCAGTTGAAATGACCCTTCTGAACTCGGCAGACAAACTGAGCTGATGTCCGAGCAAGCACTGGAGACATCAAGCAACAATGCAGGTTTCAGGTGAGAAGGAAAAGATCACAAAGGTAACGGAGGGGCAACCTTTCCCACACGGAGGGTGGTGGGTATATGGAATGAGCAGCCACAGGAGGTGGTTAAGGCAGGTTCTATCACGACATTTGGTCAGGTACATGGATAGGAAAGGTTTAAAAGGATATGGGGCAAACGCAGGCAGGTGGGACTAGTGCCGGTGGGACATCTTGGTTGGCGTGGGCAAGTTGGGCAGAAGAGCCTATTTCCCTGCTGTAACCTCCAACGGGATCCTACTACTGGTCACATCTTCCCATCTCCTCCCCTTTCTGCTTTCCGCAGAGACCGTTCCGTAACTCCTTGGTCCATTCGTCCCTTCCCACCCCTCCCCGGGCACTTTCCCCTGCGACCACAGGAAATGCAAACTTGTTGCTTTACATCCCCTCTCGACTCCATCCAAGGACCCAAGCAGTCGTTCCAGGTGAGGCAGAGGTTCACCTGCATCTCCTCCAACCTCATCTAGTGCATCCGCTGTTCCAGGTGTCAACTTCTCTACATCGGCGAGACCCAGCACAGGCTCGGCGACCGCTTCGCTGAACATCTCCGCTCAGTCCGCCTTGACCTACCTGATCTCCCGGTGGCTCAGCACTTTAACTCCCCCTCCCAATCTGACCTTTCTGTCCTGGGCCTCCTCCATTGCCAGAGTGAGGCCCAGCGCAAATTGGAGGAACAGCACCTCATATTTTGTTTGGGTAGTTTACACCCCAGCAGTATCAACATTGACTTCTCTAATTTTAGACAGCCCTTGCTTTTTCTCTCCTTCCCCTCCCCAGTTCTCCCACTAGTCCTACTGTCTCCGCCTCTTCCTTTCTTCCCCCCCCCGACATCAGGCTGAAGATGGGTCTCGACCCAAAACGTCACCTATTCCTTCTCTCCATAGATGCTGCCTCACCCGCTGAGTTTCTCCAGCAGTTTTTGTCTCCCTGCTGTAAAACTCAATTGCTCCAAGCTCGCACCAGGGTCTCATCCATACCCCGCAACATGGCTCCCTCTCCCCATCCCTGCACTCGCAACAAGGGCAGAGTCCCCCTGGTCCTCACCTTTCACCCTACCAGCCCGCAAATACAACACATAATCCTCCGCCATTTCCGCCACCTCCAACGTGACCCCACCACTAGCCACATCTTCCCATCTCCCCCTATGTCTGCCTTCCGCAAAGACCGCTCCCTCTGCAACTCCCTTGTCAATTCTTCCCTTCCCTCCCGTACCAGCCCCTCCCCGGGCACTTTCCGTTGCAACCGCAAGAAATGCAACACCTGTCCCTTCACCTCCCCCCCTCGACTCCATTCAAGGACCCAAGCAGTCGTTCCAGGTGCGACAAAGGTTCACTTGTATCTCCTCCAACCTCATCTACTGCATCTGCTGCTCTAGGTGTCAGCTGATTTACATCGAGGAGACTAAGCGGAGGTTGGGCGATCGTTTCGCCGAACACCTCCGCTCAGTCCGCAATAACCTACCTGAACTCCCGGTGGCTCAGCACTTCAACTCCCCCTCCCATTCCCAATCCGACCTCTCTGTCCTGGGTCTCCTCCATTGCCAGAGTGAGCAACACCGGAAATTGGAGGAACAGCACCTCATATTCCGCCTGGGTTGCTTGCAGCCTGATGGCATGAACGTTGAATTCTCCCAATTTTGCTAGCTCTTGCTGTCTCCTCCCCTTCCTTAACCCTCGAGCTGTCTCCTCCCATCCCCCTGCCCTCGGGCTCCTCCTCCTCCCCTTTTTCCTTCCTTCTCCCCCCCACCAGTCTGAAGAAGGGTTTCGGCCCGAAACGTCGCCTATTTCCTTCGCTCCATAGATGCTGCTGCACCAGCTGAGTTTCTCCAGCAATTTTGTGTACCTTTGACTCCAAGTGAATGTTGGGGATAGAATGAAACAATTTGTTGAAGGTCAAGAGATAACTACCATTCTTATTCCAACCACAACCGTGAATGAATAGCACCAACGATAAACTGACTGGTCATTAATCCCACTGGTTTTTTTATTGCGTGCTCTGAAACCAGAGCTCCATTTGTCCTCATCACAACTGTGGCACTTCAGAGTACTTTGTTATCAGTGGGTTACTTCAGAAAAAACATTCCCAATGGCTATCCAAGGGAGCAAGATAAACATACAAAATGCTCCAAGTTAGCCTAATGCAATGGAAAAATAGGAACTGCAATTAGATCCAATATACTTTGCTTTTGGTTGGGTTATGTACCTCATTCATTCTGTCTATATGAAACTTATGCTTTCCTCCAGATTTTAAATTATAATGGAAATTCCATTGATGCAAAGTAATTGACCTGAAATGTTGACTGTTTTTCTCTTCAGAGATGCTGCCTAACCTTCTGGGTATTTCCAGCAACTTCTGTTTATGTTTTAGATTACTACCGCATCTGTGGTCTTTAGTATTTGGAACTTAAATCCTTACTCATTAATTATTATACTTCTCACAAATGGCACTTCATCAGAAGCCGTTTTGAAATATATTTGACAAATGTATATTTATTAAAATAATTTCAGATATATCGTCCACTCCAATTCCCAGACATGAAAATCTGACAGGAGCAATTCTTAAAACTGTTGGCTCACTGATACTACTTGTAAATACATCCGCAAATACATTTAATAAAAATAAAATCAATGCATTACATTTCATGCTGTGCTCTTTAGTGTGTGCCCAATGAAAGGTTCAGAGAGGTAGGAGACTGCAGTGCTGGAATCCTAACCAGAAAACAAAGTGCTGGAGGAACTCAGCATTCACCAGAATAAAAGCAGCATTAGCATTCTTGTCAGCAACGCACGGATTGTGAAAACACAAATAATGTTGGTGGGTCAGAACAGCTGGAGTCTATCACCACAGAAAATAACGCTCTCACTCAGGGACACCAAGGAGTGTGAAAGCAATTTGATAGACAGTTAATTAAAAAGGTCCTGTGGTAAAAGATCCACAAGGGGTGGCTAAAGCTGGGAGGGGTGGCCCCATTTCCACACTCCACCTCTCCACCCTTCTCCCGCACAACGTACGTGCTGTTGAAGGATCTGTGCTGCTAATTTAACAAGTAACAGAGGCTGACGTGCGTGCTCTTTGGATTTTGTCACAAATGACTTCTTTGATCATTCCCCATCGCCACACATCTGCTTTTAAGATCTTATCCAATAATCTGTCAGACATGCCAGAGTGGATGTATTCTTATTCTGTGTTATCGTGTACAATGTGTGTTGAGCATTCAGGCACCTGCTACCATTCCCACTGTGTTCACGGCTCTGTGGAAATCTGTACAAAGCATCCAATTACCTGTATTCCTCCACCTCCCAATCAAAGTGTCCCATGACCTTTAAAAACCTATTTTCCCTTCAAAGTCCGTGCAGGCAAAAAATATTGTTAAAGCTAGGTTTGTGTGCACGGGTTTCATTTATCTGCATTATTTATTATTCCAAGAGGCCACAGAATTGCAATTAAAAAAACATTCTTATCACACTAACAGCAGTAAGCTGGTGTGGGGCAGCAATGGAGCAGTGGAGTCGACACAACGACACAGAGACTGCAGGAGAGGCTGATGGAATTCAACAGCCCATGACAGCTCCTCTGCATTTCTGAGCATATTCCGATAATGGAGACAGTGTTGATCAAGAAAAAATACTTGAATATAGTGTAGATCACTATTAGAGAATTGGTAAAGTCTTGCACGTTTTTCTTAACCTAAAAAAATGGTTTCAGCAGCAACAAGAAAAACCAATTAAGTTTCTTGAAAAGTGATATATTAACTATTGGCCGTTGTTTGACTAGCTATTGCTAAAAGTGTGTACCAACACTGTAGTTAATACTGATCACCAGAAGTCACCAGAAATGTAAGATTACTGCAATTGCCTCATGACGTAATGGTCTCGGTAATAAAGAGCCCTTCGATTCCATACTGACTATCAATCAATTTACAGAGGCCAATTAACCTACAAACCCACACATCTTTAGGATGTGGGAGAAAACTGGAGCACCCCATGTGGTCACAGAGGGAACTTGTAAACGCCATATCTGCAAAATTGTACACCTTCCCTTAATACAGCACCTATTTGTATTAATTCGTTTTAAAAAGCAATATTAATATCTTTAACACACCTCTGTACCTTCCAGAGTATATAAAACAATATGAAGTGCATATACAATGCTTACTGAATGATACGAGCAACATTATTTTAAAACCATCTGGGGGGGATGTGGAATGCATGTTATTCCAAAATGTATTTTCGACATAATCGGTTTTCTTATTTTACTACAGCAATCTGTACACAGGAGTAAAATTCCTATTTGACCCGTGGCTCTACCCTTCACTTAGCCCAACAATCGTCATAGCAACAGCAGATATACTGAGAGACTCCAGCCAGTGAAGGCTCCCTGATTACACGTTGGTTTTCGTTCAACTCCTGGGGACAACAGGTCATCGGAGACACTAGCTTGTTTGTTTATTTAGGAAAACATTCTCCTCTGCGAGATAAATGGCGGGCACAGATTTATTGCCAGATGTATGTTCAATTAATTTGTTTATTTCTAGTTTCCCAATTTTGATTCTCTGCGAGCGGTTTACAGCCTTCCACAAACCAGCAGAGGGAGGCACCCACACAAAAGAAATACTTCTGAAAAGATCAAAGGCCCAACAAGCAACAAGAGCTTTGCAAATGTGGTTGCCATGGAAACACTGGAAGCAGAGACCTTGATCAACAAAACCCTCACTCCTTACAGCTTATTATTTGTAGCCTTAAGAATAAATCTGATGCCACTGTGTGCTGGGATGACTACATTTGTCCCCATATTACACAGAGAGTGACCAAAACACTGGCTTGAATTGCTGTGGTGGGGAAGTCTGTACAATTGGTTCATTCATGAAAAGAATGTATCTCCTTTAAAACTGCCTCTATATTGGACCTTCAGTTTTAAATCACATTCGACAGTGAGTTGCCCCGTTCTTATCTTGGTTGGAAAATTATCTCCAGGCACCCTTAAATGAGGCTTCGCACAGAAATAAGATTTGAAGAAATTTAGGAATGAATGTGGAAGGGCTGAAGGGAAAATTGTACTGAGGCCACCTCTCGTCAGCCCAGTCACAGTTCCAGACAGAGCCCCGGCAGCTCTGGTGAACAATGCTTCATTGCTGGGCCTTGTCGCCTCCCAGCTTGACAACAGCCTAGAGAGGCAACTGAAAGAAAATGGTGGAGAACAATAAACGGATAAGCTTACTGACCCACCACGTCTGGTCAACGGCCAGCAGATTGTTATGAATTATCCCACTCGCACATTTTGTACCCCCAATTCTGCATTCCAAGAACTGGCGGCTTTTTATTGCCGTCACCATTCATTCTGCATATATTTTGATGGATAAATTGGTACAAAGTACACTCAGATTATATCCCTCACAAACCTGTTACAGGCCAAAATAATTGATGAACATTACATGGACTAAACATACTTTCAACCAAGAATTAGAAAATACCAATTTAAAGGCATCTCATAGAAAACAAACAAGAACATTCTCAGCACTGATCCCTGCTCTTACTCCACTTCCAGTCAGAAGCTCACCTATCCACCACTACCCTCAGCCTCCTAACACTTAGCCAATGCAGTACGCACCTTCGGCCTCTTGTGCATTAACCTTGTGGATCAGCTAAAGTCCATGTAACCCACATGTACTGCTTTGCCCATATCAATTTCCATCTGCAGTTCCTTTCTACACTTAATCATTTTCTCTAGAAATGTTACCTGATGCGCTGAGTTACTTCAGCATTTTGTGACTGTCTTCAATTTTCTTAGTTCCCTTCTCAGAATAAAAACAGTTAGATTTATGAGACATGATCTCTCCTGCACAAAACTGTGCTGACTCATGATTCCCATGTTTTTGTCAGGGTAGGGGAATCTAGGACATAGGACATGGGTTAAGGTGGAAATGGAAAGATTTAATAGGAACCAGAGGGGGAACTTGTTCCACACAGAGGGTGGTGGGTGGAAAGAATGAGCTGTCAGAGGAGGCAATTGAGACAGTTACAATAACAATATTTAAAAGACGTTCGGACAGGTACCTCGATAGGGTTTAGGAAAGAACTGCAGATGCTGATTTAAATCGAAGGAAAGCACAAAATGCTGGAGTAACTCAGCGTGCCAGGCAGCATCTCTGGAGAGAAGGAATGGGTGACGTTTCGGGTCGAGGCCATTCTTCAGTCTGCTGGAATTGGTGTCTTCTTCAGTCTGAAGAAGGGTCTTGACCCATTCCTTCTCTCCGGAGATGCTGCCTGACCCGCTGAGTTACTCCAGCATTTTGTGTCTACCTAGATAGGTTTAGAGGGATATATGGGAAACACACACAGGTGGGACTAGCTTAGATGGGGCATCTTGGTGGGCACGGACGAGTTGGGCCTGTTTCCGTGCTCTATGACTACGATTCCTAATGGTTATGCTGAAGATGTGTGGGGATTTAAGGCAGCTTAAATATGCTAAATATGTTATTATTTATTTCTGGGGACCCTCTCGGCAGTCTGCACACGGCAGATTGTCAGCCATAGCTTTAGAGAAACAAGGAACTGCAGATGCTGGTTACAGAAAAAGTGCTGGAGTCACTCAGTAGGCCAGGCAGGATCTCTGGAAAACACGGATAGGTGACATTTTGGGTTGACACCCGTCTTCAGAGTTTGGTTGAAAGAAATCCCAACAGAATGCGGAGTTCCCTACCGACTAAAATCACAAAAGCACCTTCAAAGCCAGGCGTGATGTGGAAAGCTGTGCTTTTGAAGGAGTGTGAACCAAATGATTTTTAACGTGAATTCAAATCCGTATGGAACAGCGTGGGATGTTTATAAAATAAAAACCCACAACCTAAATATGTTTTTATTCATTGTCATCTCTATTCAGAACTGATTGGACATCCACAGGCACGCTTATTCTTTATTGTTAATAATACTGGATAATCAGTTTCTCATCTTGCAGTGAGTGACTGCTGTATTTTCTCGAGATTTTCTGAATGTTGTCATGACAGCATTAAACATATTTCCGCTGCTTGACAGTCTCAGTTAGTAACTGCCTTTGTCAGAATCACTCTTGTGCTTCTTTTAAAGGGCATTTAAAGGAAATGTGGAAACTGCGGAGCAGTGGTGAGTTTTAAAAGGAGCAGGGTCCGAGCGAGCAGAGAGAGTAGGCTGAGATTGGTGTCTTAATGGAAACACACGAACTGCTTCCCTGTCTTGAGTAAAGATGAGAACCACGGCTCCAATGTATCGAAAGCAGCGCACAAACTGGGGCTGCCCCGAGTGATGATGGGAGTGTGAGAGAATGGGACGCTTATGTGCTAAATGGAGTGCAGGAACCAGGGCCCCTGTGTGTGGAAAAGTTCAGCGCCTGGTAAGCCAGATAGCAAATCTTTGGGATTTCTGAGCAACTGTTTAGCGGATTTCTGGAGTTTTACAACAGCCGGTATTAAAAGACGCAGTCAATGTCAAGCCACGAAAAAGTTATGCTTCAATCAGGCTTCAATGATATTTTATTTGTTGTGCCTCCTAAAGTATGATGTGCACTAAATTATTTTATATATTTTAAAGTATTTAATATATTCGCCTGAATCATACTCTGCATTTTAATGGCATATATATCAACAATTTATAATGAGTCCGGATTACATTATTTAAAAATGAATTCTATAATAAAGAAATGATATGCCAAATTTAACATGACCACAACCTGTCTTCATTGCTTGAGATATCACGTGACTCAGCGCAATGTACATCCTGAAGATAAAGTGCGTAAGGTGTGATGATACACAAGTCAATGTTCAAACTAGAATACTGCAGATATTGTTTTACACTTGGGTTTAAATTGGTGGTAATAATGCACTTAGCAGCATGTAAAACATCAAATATTCAACAATAATTATCCCTATTTATTTAGCAAGATAATTCCGACTAAAGTACTGAGAAAATATATTTGTGTAGTCTTCTGAGGAAGGCATGTTTAAACATACCTCGAAGGTACACAAAAATGCTGGAGAAACTCAGCGGGTGCAGCAGCATCTATGGAGCGAAGGAAACAGGCGACGTTTCGGGCCGAAACCCTTCTTCAGACTGATGGGGGGGGGGGGGGGGGGGGTGGGGGGGGAAGGGGAGGGGGTGAGCTTGGGGGCAGGGGGGGGGGGGGGGGGGGGGGGGAGAAGGAAGGAAAAAGGGAGGAGGGGGAGCCTGAGGGCAGGGGGGATGGGAGGAGACAGCTCGAGGGTTAAGGAAGGGGAGGAGACAGCAAGGGCTAGCAATATTGGGAGAATTCAATGTTCATGCCATCCGGACGCAAGCAAACCAGGCGGAATATGAGGTGCTGTTCCTCCAATTTCCGGTGTTGCTCACTCTGGCAATGGAGGAGACCCAGGACAGAGAGGTCGGATTGGGAATGGGAGGGGGAGTTGAAGTGCTGAGCCACTGGGAGTTCAGGTAGGTTATTGCGGACTGTGCGGACGAAACGATCGCCCAACCTCCGCTTGGTCTCCCCGATGTAAATCAGCTGACATCTAGAGCAGCGGATGCAGTAGATGGGGTTGGAGGAGATACAGGTGAACCTTTGTCGCAGTTCCTTCTTGAACACTTTAAACATACCTGGTTTGGTTTCAGCTTGGAGGCAGCTGTAATTCTGGCACAAATTGCAGCCAGAATTTGCGCGCATTTCTCAAATGTTTAAATTTGTCCAACCCTAGTTTTGTTTTTAGTAAATAAATCTTATAATATTAGTGCAAGGTAGTTTTTTTAAAAGTTTTTTTTTAAACTGGCTACTTAAGCAATTTCGCTTACAAATACTCTTTAATACACTTTAAAATTATTAAAGAGGTTTCATCAACATTGTTGGAATCTCATTGTTTTAAACGAGTATCAACTTAAGCAGATGAGAAGAATCCAGTCATAAAACTTTGAAATGCAAAGAAATGCAGATGCTGGAAATCTAAATGAAAAGTTTAGCCTCCTGAGTGCTAGACTACTCTGTTATCATTACTTTGAAGCTACTGAAAGAAAAAAAAGGAACAGAACTATTTTTAGTTAAATAGGAGAGAAGTAAGGAGGTCCTTCATAAATTTTAAAAGTTCATCCAAATGTTTTCAAAACATATTCATTAGTATCTTTGACCCAAAACCAGCTGCTTCATTGTGAGTCTTGCCAAAGACCTTCAAAAGAGCGCAATTAGCAAACACTGCTGATGGTGATTCATTCAACAAGGGTGTGGTCAGTTTTGGATCGGAGAGAGGGGGGTTGGCAGGTTTAGCATTGTAGTTTCAAAACAAGCACAAAAAAGATGCCCATTTTTGCATTTGCCAATTGCACCTGATATGCCAATTATCACAATAATAATAATAATTTTATTTATAGAGCACTTTAAAAACAAACAATGCAACAAAGTGCTGTGCATCACTAATCATTGACAAAAAAGTTAATACACACCAAAAATAACAATCAAAAGAAATAGTAGGAAAAGACATGTAAAATAAAGAAACATCAAAAACACCACAAACAGAAGCGAAGCCTCAGGCATGGTCAAAAGCCAGGGAGTACAAATGTGTTTTAACACTGGATTTGAAGATGGACAGTGAGGGGGCCTGTCTGATGTGCAATGGCAGGGTGTTCCAGAGTGCCGGAGCAGCAACAGAGAAGGCTCTATCCCCTCTGAGCCTCCGACTAGACCTCGGTACCTCCAGGAGCAGCTGACCAGCTGACCTGAGGGACCGGGCAGGAGCGTATGGGTGGAGCAGCTCAGAGAGGTAAGGCGGGGCGAGCCCATTCAGAGATTTAAAAATAAATAACAGTATCTTAAAATGAATCTATATTGTGAACAACAAGTAGAATCAAATGGAAAGTGAATTTGAAAGTAGTGTTAATATTGCGAATACAAATGTCATAAATATGATTATCTGAAGATAACAGCTTTAAATTTGGTGTTCATATTTAGATCAATTATGTTTGTCAGTCTTAATGTTTTATATTACCACAGTTCACTGGGATTTTCATTCCTACCCTACTTAATGCTGGACAAGAGAAGAAAGTGCATGATAAATCCAAAGCAAATGATGTGAAGATGATTGTACATGACATTGCTACACCCACATTCACAGCCAGCTGTTTAAATGCACCAGCTGTGTCTACTCACCCAAGACAAGAAGCTCCATTCTTTCCTCACTGTTACCCACAATATCATCTGAAGTGATAACTGAACAGTAGTAAGCTCCACTATCTCCCCAGTGCAACTGTCCAATCTGGAGATCAGCATCTGCAAGAGACCAAAGCATTGCATGTAATTGAAATAGACAGCAAGAAAAACAGCGCTTCAAACAACAGCACAATACATTCTCATTAATGTTCTTTCATCATCTACATTTTTGTTGGTGGAGACTTTCTGTGTAATATTCAATGCATAGTTATATTACAGTAGGCAGAGCACACAGCTTAGTAACATCACCGACAGTTCGGTCCAACTTATCCATGCCGACCTAGCCTCTCATGTACAGCAATTTAATGACATTGAAATATCTTATGTAAACAATAATTTTGCAAAACAAGCAACACCAAACATTTGTCTCCTATTCACCTCTAGCCTTTTTCGTTTGTTCCACCCATCCATCCATCAATCAATCCCTCCCTCGCCTGTATCTACCCATCACTTGTCAGGCTTTGACCTTCCCTTTACCAGCATTCTGCCCCCTACTCCATCAGAAGGATCCCAATGCAAACGTCACCTGCCCATTCCTGTACAGATGTTGCAGGGTTCCTCCCGCACGTTGTCCAAAGCATTTCTCATCGCATGAAAGACACGAGCAAGTTACTGGAACCATAAATGCTTACTGTTGATTATGGTGATCTCCCGCCCCTTGTAGTAGTCACCCAAGGTGACAGCAGAACCTTGGCGGGAAGCCACAACTCGGACCGTGCGGCTGTTGTCTGCGCAGTCCAGGTACGGGTCCCAGGCGGGAAGCTGTTCCTTCTGGCTGACGGTGTACGTGGCTGTGCTGCGGATACTGAAGGCATCTCTGGTTCGGTCCTTGCAGTACGACTTAAATCGCCACTGCACAACAGGTTGCTGGACAGATGTGGTGGAGTACTGGCACTGCAGAACCACAGGCTGGAACAACATGGCTATCTTTTTATACTCAGAGATGGTCACTTGAACACCAAGGGATACACCTGTAAATATAATGAAACATTATTTAACATTAAAAAGACTAAGATTATCTAACATGTTTTATCAATGGGGCTTCCAAATTTTTCAACTCGGATCAATGTGATACAACTTCAACATGCCCGCATATTCCCATTCAAGTCAAGTCAAGTCAACTTTATTTGTCACATACACATACAAGATGTGCAGTGAAATGAAAGTGGCAATGCTCGCGAATTGTGCAAAAACTACAGAACAAGTATTTACATATTAGGAAAAAAACAATTTTAAAAACACAACAGTAAGTTAGTCCCAGGTGAGGTAAGAGTTTACAGCCCTGATGGCCTGTGGGAAGAAACTCCATCTCATCCTCTCTGTTTTCACAGCATGACAGCGGAGGCGTTTGCCTGACCGTAGCAGCTGGAACAGTCCGTTGCTGGGGTGGTAGGGGTCCCCCATAATGTTGCTGGCTCTGGATCTGCACCTCCTGGTGTATAGGTCCTGCAGGAGGGGTGAGTGTATTCCCATAGTGCGTTCGGCCGAACACACTACTCTCTGCAGAGCTCTCTTCATGCGATCAGTTTGTGATGTTGCCAGACAAGATGCTTTCTACAGCCCCAGAGTAGAAACACTGGAGGATCCTCAGAGAGACTCTGAATTTCCTCAGCTGCCTGAGATGGTAAAGGCGCTGCCTTGCCTTACTCACCAGTGTGGCAGTGTGTGCTGTCCATGTCAGATCCTCTGTGATGTGGACTCCCAGGTATTTAAAGCAGCTCACCCTATCCACAGTAGTCCCATTTATCCCCAGTGGCGTGTACGTCCTCGGATGTTGTGCCCTTCTAAAGTCCACAATCAGCTCCTTAGTTTTTATGACATTCAAGAGGAGGCTGTTGTCCTGACCCCAGAATGCCAGATCAGCCACCTCCTCCTGGTAGGCCTTCTCATTGTTATCGGAGATCAGGCCCACCACCACAGTGTCATCAGCAAACTTGATGATGGAGTTGGAGCTGAACCTAGCCACACAGTCATGTGTGTACAGGGAGCACAGTAGGGGGCTGAGGACACAACCCTGTGTTCAGGATCCTGTGTTCAATATTCAAACAATATTGGCTTATTGTTGTCACGTCTATCAGTAAACAGTGAGAAGCTATGTAGGAATGTTATCCAGTCAATATATAAGAGTACAATCAAGCCATACACAAGAACATCATGCAAGGCAAAGAGAAAAATACCAGAGTGTAGAGTATAGTGTACAGCAATGTAGTATAACAGCGTTAGAGTACAAGGTCTGCAACGAGGTAGGTTGGAAGATAGGGATTACACCCTAGGTAATGGGAGGCCCATTCATTAATCTGATAACAAAGGGGAAGAAACTGTTCCTGAATCTTGTGGAATTTGCTTTCAAACTTTTGTATCATCCGTTCTCCAGAAAGAGGGAATGACGGGGCTAAAATAAATCCTTGATTTTGTCAGCTGCTTTCCGGAGGTAGCGTGAAGCGTAGATGGAGTCCACGGTGGAGAGGCTGGTCTGTGAGATGGACAGTGCTACATCCACAACTATGCATTTTCTTGCAGTCTTGGACAGAGCTATTTCCAAACCAAGCCCTGTCCTGGGTCTCCTGGTGTGACAAATGCTACCGAAGAATAATTCTAAAGACAACTCCTCACAGATTCTTCCATGAAAAGGAATTGTATGTAGGCTGCACTATGTTTATGTAAAACGGCAAAATATCATCTCTGACCCCGCTCATCCTGGCCACAAACTCTTTGAACCACTTCCCTCTGGAAGGCGACTCCGGACTGTCAAAGCTGCCACAGCCAGCCAGTTTTTATCCACGAGTAGTTGCTCTACTCAACAGCCAAAAATCTGTAGCCTCCCTTTGATCTGGTATTTTGTTGGCTCACATGCTTGATCAATGGTGTTTTATCATTAATGTTTCATTATTATTAATGTTTAGTGTTTTGTCATTCGTAACTGTCACTGTATGTCATGTTATTACTTGTGGGCGGAGCACCAAGGTAAATTCCTTGTATGTGAATACTTGGCCAATAAACTTACTTACTTATTTTTGCTGGTATAAATCTGGGTGTTGCAGTTCAGTTGACCTCAGGACACGTGTATTTTTAAAAGTGTTTTTTTAAGGAACTTGACTCACTGCGACCTGTATTTGTACAGTCGGCACAGTAACCCACTTGAAACCCTGATGATCACATTGGACTGTGAGGGGAAAAACCAAACCATAGCTTCATCACTGAGAACTTCCAGCATATCCCTCCACTCCTTGCATATCCCTGAGCCTATCTACAAGTGGAGATCAAATGTGCCAAATTGGACTTTTTAGAAACAGCAGACATGGATAATTTTGCACAATGTCATGTAAATACCAGAGAACTGCACAAGAACAGATTGGCTCAAGGCATAGCTCCTTCAATACAACTGGGATGTGGCCTTCATTGTATCCAGTCACTGACCCTGGATTAGGGATCATTGGCCATTAGGAGAGGTTGAACAAACGTGGATTGTTTTCTCCAGTATAGTCACAGGAAATAATGAAGGCCACATCCCAGTTGTATTGAAGTATCTATGCCTCGAGCCAACCTGTTCTCGCGGAGGCTTGGGGAGATCTGATCAGTATATAAAATTATGACCGGCATAGATAGGGTAGACAGTCAGAACCTTGCTCCCCAGGGTGGAAATGTCAAAGAACAGAAGGCATAGCTTTACGTTCAGTGGGAAAGTTTAATAGAGATGTGTGGGGTGCCTGGAATGCACTACAAGGAGTGGCGGTAAAGGCAGATAGGATAGGCATTTAACAGGATTTTAGATGGGCACATGGATATGCAGGGAATGGAGAGATATGGATCACATGCAGGCAGAGGAGCTTAGTTTAACTTGGCATCATGTTTGGGTATGGACATTGTGGGATGAAGGGCCTGTTCCTGTGCTGTACTGTTCTATGATCTGTGTCTATGATTAGCTCTCTGTCTTTGTGCGATATCATGCATGATTTACCATGATTTTATAACATTTCCTCCAGACGTTTTAATGCATTAAAGATTTCACTGCCAGCCATGCTGAGCACAGCTTGAAGTTCCTGTAGGCTATAGATGCCATGACCTGCTGCCCACGGTGGCTGGGAGCCAAACAAAAGGACAGTGTGCAGTCAGTCCTCTCCACAGCTTATGGGGTTCTCCATCTGCCAGTATCCCCCGATTTTGCACAAATGCCATGTAGTTCTTTGACAGTACTGACCCACTTCCCACGGTAAGTGCATGAATTATGCAGCACAGCCCACTGCATGGTCCAGGTTAATTTAACTGCCCATTTTATCTGGGATGTACTAATCTTGAAATTTCTTTTAGTGTTTTGCCATTTGGCATTTGGACAAAATCATGTTACACCCGGAAATGGGTGAAATCCAATTTCTAACAGATTGCAATCTACATATCTTCCAGCACCCAGTTACAGGAAGGATGTCATTAAGTTCGAAAGCGTGCAGAAAAGATTCACCGGGATATCGTCTGGGCTTGACTTATAGGGAGAAGTTGAGGAGGCTGAGCCTTTTTTCTCTGGAGAGAAGGAGGCTGAGAGGTACAAGATCCTGGGGAGCTGATAAGGGAATGCTCACAATCTTTTTCCCAGGGTGGAGGATTTAAAAACTTGTGGGCAATGGTTTAAGACGCGAGGAGAGAGATTTAAGATGGACCTCAGGAGCAACATTTTCTCTCAGAAGGTGGTCTGTATCTGGAACGAGCTGCCAGAGGAAGCTGAAGAAGAGGATACAATTATGACTTTTAAGACACATGGATAGGAAGGGATTCATAAGTGATAGGAACAGATTTAGGCCATTCGGCCCATCAAGTCTACTCTGCCATTCAATCATGGTTGATCTAACTCTCCCCCTCAACCCCATTCTCCTGCCTTCTCCCCATAACCCCTGACACCTGTACTAATCATGAATCTATCCATCTCTGCCTTAAAAATATTCATTAACTTGGCCTCCACAGCCTTCTGTGGCAATGAATTCCACAGATTCACCACCCTCTGACTAAAGAAATCCCTCCTCATCTCCTTTCTAAAGGAACGTCCTTTTATTCTGAGGCTATGACCTCTTGTCCTAGACTCTCCGACTAGTGGAAACATCCTCTCCAGATCCACTCTATCCAAACCTTTCACTATTCGATAAGTTTCAATGAGGTCTCCCTTCATCCTTCTAAACTCCAGTGAGTAGAGGCCCTGTGCTGTCAAACGCTCATCATATGTTAACCCACTTGTTCCTGGGATCATTCCCATAGGCCTCCTCTGGATCCTCTCCTGCGCCTGCATATCCTTCCTCAGATATGGGACCTAAAATTGCTCACATTACTCGAAATGTCATCAGACCAGGTCTTTATAAAGTCTCACAATTACACCTCTGTTTTTGTATTCTAGTACTCCCAAAATAATTGCTAGCATTGTATTTCACAATCACAATAATACTTTATTAGCCAAGTAGGTTTTGCAACATACGAGGAATTTCATTTGCCAAGCCAGTCATACCAATAAAACGCAACGGAACACACAAAACACGTTTGAACATGAACTTCCACCACAGTGGCTCCTCCACATTCCTCACTGTGATGGAAGACGATAAAAATCTCTTCCCTTTGCTCTCCCGCGGTCAGGAGTCTCGAGTCCTCCGTTTACGGGATGATCTTGACTCCTGTGGCCGATGGCTGGCCCTCCGCATCGAGGCGATCTGCTCCTGCATCGGGGGGGATGTCAGCTCCTCCGTGCCGGGCGATCGAACCCTGCATCAGGGCTTGTCGAACCTTCCGTGACGTTGGAGCTCCCGACATCCACGGCCTCTCCCGAGACTACGAGCTCCCGATATAAAGTCCACAGGCCGCGGATGTAGCAATCCCAGGCAAGGGATCGACTCTGATGTTAAGTCCACGCCCCGCGGTGGGGCCCCGAGGTCAGACTGAGGAGGCCTCCAGCTCCATCGATGGTAGGCTGCAGAGCGACCGGAGAATGCGATCCGAAAATTAATCACATCTCCGGCAAGGTAAGAAACTGAAAAAAAAGTTTCCCCGACCCTTCCCCCTCCCCCGACCCTTCCCCCTCCCCCCAAATAAAACAAACTGGAGAACATTCACACAGACTTTCACCATGCACTAAAAATTAAAAAGAGACAAAAAAAACAAATGTTGGCGAGGCTGCCAATCATACGGCGTCCCTGGTGAGACTTCCTTACTACCAATTCAATTTGAAAAGTTACTTTTGGGAATCCTGCACCAGCACCCCTGTCCCTTTGCACCTCCGACTTTTAAATTCTCTCTACATTTAGAAAATAGTCTACGCCTTTATTCCTATTATCAAGATGCATGACTCTACACTTTGCTACGCTGTATTCCATCTTCCAAATGAGTGAATAGGGGCCAAATGGGACTAGCTCAGAATGCCAACATGATATGCACAAGGTTGGCTGAACGGCCTGTTTCTGTACAGCTCTATTTCCCAATTCTTCTTTCCCAGAACTTGTTGAAGCAGACGTCTTTTTAAAGCCTGCTGATCCCAAGTCTCTTCTTCTTCCCTGCCTCAAAACAAGGTCACTTTGCAAATATTTTGCAGTGATTTTTAATCTATGTTATGCCCATTTGGTTTCTGAGCAGTTAAATGAGAACATCTATTGAAATCTTTCATTTGTCTCCAGCTGCTCAATAGCCTTGAAGAGTCATAGTGTCAGCATTTTAAAAGCTACTAGTTTGGTAACAAAACAATGTGTCAGAAGCAGAGATATTTTAGGATGAGTTTGTTGCAACAGGGTTATACTGAGCATTCAGTCCCCTGTAACAAAGTCTTATGGGCCTGTCCCACTTACGTGACTTTTTCAGCGAGTGCCAGCACCCGTCATAGTCGCAACAGGTCGCCGAAAATTTGAAAATGTGAAAATCCAGCAGAAAAAGGTACGACTCTTTGGGCGACTACTCACGACCATACACGGCGTCACCCCGCGGCATGTTGCGTAAGTGGGACAGGCACTTAAGGAGTTCTTCAAAGGGTGGGGATATTATTGGTTGTCAAAACAAAATCGCTAGCCCTGTAAACTGCTATTTTATCTAGCCTTGTAAACTGCAACCAAGGAAGATTGACCAACCAAGGTGGAGTCGGTTTTGTTAAAAGAAATATACAAAGGAATGTTTTAGAAATACAGCGTGGAAACAGAACCTTCAGCTCACCGAGTCCATGGCAAGTAACAATCACCCCGTACACTAGTTCTATCTTACACACTAGGGACAAGTCACAAAAGCCAATTAACCTATAAATAAGCTTGTGGGAGGAAACCAGAGCACCTGGATCAAACCCAAGCGGTCATAAGAAAATGTGCAAACTCCACACATACAGCACCCGAGGTCAGGATTGAACCCAGGTCTCTGGCAACGCAAGGCAGCAACTCTGCCACTGCGCCACCCTGCCTAGTATTTATTTGTTATATTAATTGGCAACGGAACAGTGAAATTCTTACTTGCTGCAACTAAACAGGCACGTTTACACAACAGCACATCGATAAATATATATCAATAATATAATAAATTAATAATCAGCAATAATAGATAACCATCATAGTGCAAAACCAAAGTCTGTAGTGCAACCAAAGTTCACAGAAGATCATAGTTGCTGAGGTTCATGTTGTGTAGTGTTCAAGAACCTGATGGCTGCTTGGAAGAAGCTATTCTTGAACCTGGTGGTCAGTTTTCAGGCTCCTGCACCTTCAGCCCTATGGTTGGAGTGAGATGAGAGTATGGCCAGAGTGGTACAAGGCGAATGATAATAACGAGAATCTTTGTATACAAATAGTACGCTTCCAGTCTCAAAAAACATTTTTTTTTTTAAACTAATGATATAATAATTAATCATTAAAAATATTTAATTTAAGAATCTGAAACAAATATATTTCCTATTCATTCTGCTAAATTAATTTCTGCTAATAATGCACATTAAAAATAAATGTTTTTGAGCAAAGATTAATAGTCGATACAATTAGTGGCCACATTTACTAAACTGCTGGGAATTTGATTTTTAACATGGCTCATTGAAATGAACCTACTGTGCCTGACTATAAATAGATCTCCAGTTACAAGTTGATTCATTGAGGATTATTACACAAAGTAGTGCAAGTGACATGTTGTTGCTCTGCTGGGAGCAAATGGCGCTAGTTTAGATCGGCTAACACAATTTCATTTGAATGAATGTTTACTAAATTGCCTTAATGGTTTTCTCAGATTTATGTTAAATTAAGTCATGCATTAGTAAGGAACATCACCAGATATTTAACTGAATCACTTTCTAACACAAGAAACTGTGGGAATATTACAGATGAACGATGTCAGTACCAAGCCACTCACTACTAAAACAGAACTAAAGGGGTGATCAAAATCAACATGTTTCACCATTGCATTGTGTATAAAGTCAGCATGAATTTAACATAAAAGAGTACAGCACAAGAGCAGGCCCTTTGTGCCAAACATGATGCCACAATAAACTAATCTCCTTTGACCCCACACTCTTCATTGCCTGCAGATTCATCCGCCCATCCACAAGCCTCGAACCACTACTGTATCTTCCTCCAGCACCACCCTTCCAATGCTCCAATCACAGATCACCCTCTGTGGAAAAAAAAACGCCCCACATATCTTCTGTAAACATTTCACTTCTCAGTTTACTATTTCTTCAACTTGTCTTTTTTTTGTAAAGTTTAAAATGAATGGTAGAGTAATTCAAAAATCGAATTTAAGCTATAGTTCCATTTTAACATATGTCTTGCTCCGTTATGGTTACCTAGTATTAGTGTTTTTATTAATTAATTATTATATATGTATCTGTGCATTATTGCGTTAATGAGCTTGTTAAGCTACAGCAAATAAGAATGTTGTTGTTTCATTGCTGGTACATATTTGACTCTTGGTCATAGTATTTGAAAAAATGCAGTTGCCTTTAAAACTCCACAATCATTACATCCTCTACATATTATTTTCACGTGCAGCATCAATATATATGAATGGGTGTAGAAATGCAATAAAAAAATGTTGGGGAATCCAATATCTTTCAGCTTCATTCATGACAAAAGAATTTTGACAATGTAAAAAAAAAGTTCACCTGTTCTCTTAGAATTGAGTGGATTATTTGGTACAGGTCACAGTGGAATTCTCTCTCCACTTGAAGTAGAGTTTTCTTTAAACATAATACAAGGCCAAACATAAACATAAGGCCAGAGCAGACTCTTTTTCCTCAGAAGACTCAAATCCTTCAATGTGTGTAATGACATGCTGCACATGTTTTACAACACTGTGGTTGCAAGTGTTATTTTCTACGCTGTTGTCTGCTGGGGCAACAGCATTTGTGAAAAAAACAACAAGAAGCTGGTCAAACTGGTTAAACGAGCTAGCTCAGTGCTGGAGGGGAGAGTAGACTCTGGGATGAATGTGCTTGAGAGGCGTATGAGGCACAAGGTGCAGGTCATCCTGAAAAACCCCGGGCATCCCCTCCATGTAATTCTGGAGAGTCAACAGAGCACTCGGAACAACAATCGGCCCCTCTCCCTGCCCTGTAGAACGGAGCGGTTCAGGAGATCCTTCACCCCTGCAGCCATTAGATTTTATAATTCGGACCGCTAGGCTGTAGGGGGATGCATTCTTGCAATTTTTAATTTTTAATTGTTAATTATTGGTCTTTTTAAGTATTTATTGCTCTCAGGTAGTGTCCACAGTGTATTCTATGTATTTTCTGCCTGCGTTCGTTATGAATCTGTGGGTTTGTTGGTTGGGGGCTTCTGGACATCTGAATTTCCCTGAGGGGATCAATAAAGTATTTATTATTTATTAATTATTATTATTATTATTATTATTATTATTATTATTGTCAACCAACCCAGAGGAAAGATACTCAGACAAATTTCGGATTTTGAAAACCTTTCGTCCCAAGCACAATACGTTATGATAGAACCTTTATTTATGAGGAAAATCGATCTGACAAAACTTCTGCAATGATAAAGTGCTTTTTCATTAATAAGACACCAACTCAAAAATCAGACTCTTTTATTAACAACCCAAATCATTGGCATTTTATGCAAAATGGCCAGTGTTCACACTGGGGGTCAAGGTAGAAGCGTTCACGTCACGATCCCTGCCAAGTAATATCACCAAAATTACTTGCGAATTCTACCAAACACTTTGAAGCCAAGCCGAAAGCCGAAAGACAAATGATGTCCAGAAGCCCAACAAATGGCAGTAGCCCATCAGCCCGGAACAGGAAGAGAGGCCAACACCCATCCCCAAGGCCGGCTTTGACCATCATATCTCTAAATGTTGAAGGACTGTCTGCAACTAAAGAAGAACTTGTTGCCGAACTTTGCAGAGAGCATCAGTGTGATATTCTCTGCCTCCAAGAAACCCACCGCAGATCCAAACATCCCCGCCCTCGAGTGGAAGGCATGACCACCCTCATTGAAAGACCACATGAGAAACATGGAAGCGTCATGCTTGCAAAAAAGGGCCAATCATCGAATCAACATCAAAGAGCGATGAAAACAACATTGAGGTCCTAACCGCTGAGCTCAGAGGAATGACCATCACCTCCATCTACAAGCCACCTTTCCTGATGCCAGAAATACCTTCATCTGGGAAACCAAGGATAGTGATTGGAGACTTCAACAGCCACAGCTCACAATGGGGTTACGCCGGGAACAACGTTGATGGAGATGCAGTGGAAGCATGGGCCGAAACCAACCAGCTCTACCTGATCCATGATGCCAAACAACCAAAGTCCTTTAATAGCGGGCGATGGAAAGCCGGCTACATCCCTGATATCGCGTTTGTCAGCCATAGCATCTCTGGATTGGGCAAGAAGCTGGTACTGAAGCCACTGCCAAAAACCCAACACCGCCCCATTGGCCTTACAGTCAATGCTGCAGTTACCCCAGCCACAGTTCCTTTCCAGAGAAGATTCAACTTTGGGAAAGCGAACTGGCCTGGTTTCCAAGAAGATCGCCCACCTTCCAGCGGACCCCAAAAACGATCAAATCTTCACCAAGTTAGTGCACCAGGCAGCCCGGAAGAACATCCCGAGAGGCTGCCGCACTCAATACATCCCCGGCCTTGACACTCTAAGCAGCGAACTATATGAGCAATACCAACAGCTCTACGAATCTGACCCCTTTGCTGAAAGCACCATGGAAGTAGGTGAGAGACTCATGACCTCCCTATCAGAATGCCGCCAGCGGAAATGGCAAACTCTGCTGGAGACAACTGACATGGCAAAAAATAGCAAAAAGGCATGGAGCCTCATCCGAAAAATCAGCAATGACCCATCAACACCAACAGTATACCACCACGGCCAACCAAGTTGCGTACCAGTTGCTGCTCAACGGGAAATCCACCACCAAACAGCCAAGACCAAAGGCAGACCGACTTCAGCACTCCCAAAACACCGGACTGACTGAGCCGTTCTCCCTTGAAGAGCTCAATATCAGCATCAAAGCTCTCAAGACTGGCAAAGCCATCGGCCTGGACAATATTTTCACAGAGGAGATCAAGCAATTTGGACCTCTGACACGGAAGTGGGTCCTTGAGCTGATGAACAATTGCATGCTGACAAGAAACATCCCAAAGATCTGGAGGAAAACCAAAATCATCGCTCTTCTAAAACCCGGTAAAGATCCAGCATATGCAAAGAGCTTCCGCCCAATCTCCCTGCTATGCCACCCGTACAAGCTGTTTGAGCACCTGATCCTCAACAGGCTTGCCCCAGTCGCTGAACCAGCCATCATCCCTCAACAAGCTGGATTCCGACCTGGCAAATCCACAACAAGTCAACTTCTGAATCTCACACAGCACATTGAAGACGGGTTCCAGAAAGGACTGATGACAGGAGCCGTCTTTGTTGATCTGTCTGCCGCGTATGACACTGTGAATCACCGCCTCCTCCTAAACAAGATCTTGGAGAATACCAAAGACCTGGCACTCACGGACCTCATCGGAGCCCTCCTGAAAGATAGGCGCTTTTATGTTGTCCTTAACAACAAGCAAAGTCGCTGGCGACGACAACGGAATGGCCTGCCTCAAGGTAGTGTGCTGGCTCCACTACTATATAACATCTACACCAATGACCAGCCAATGGACCAGAACACTGAGCGGTTCATCTACACCGACGACCTCTGTGTAACATCCCAAGAGAGTACGTTTGAAGCTGTAGAAGCGAATCTCACCTCAGCCCTAGAGGAGCTACACCTCTACTACGAGCGCAACCACCTACACGCAAACCCTGCGAAGACCCAAGCCTGCTCGTTCCATCTCAGAAACCGGGAAGCAAACAGACCCCTTAACATCACATGGTCTGGAACACCTCTTGAGCACTGCACCAACCCTGTCTACCTCGGTGTAACACTGGATCGCACTCTCTCCTATAAGGAACATGTCAAAAACACCAAACTGAAAGTTAACTCCCGAAATAACATCCTCCGGAAGCTGACCAACTCCAAATAGGGAGCCACAGCACACACATTAAGATCTACTGCTCTGGCCCTGTGCTACTCCTCTGCGGAGTATGTGTGTCCTGTTTGGGAGAGATCATCCCATGCCAAGAAACTAGACCCAGCGTTGAATAACACCTGCCACTTAATCACTGGCTGCTTGAAGCCCACCAACATAAACAACCTGCACCTCCTCGCTGGCATTGCCCCTGCCGATGTGAGACGGGAAGTCGCCAGCCGAGTAGAGATGACTAAGGCCACCAGTGATGAAAGCCACCTCCTCTACGGACGTGTACCCCCAGCCCAACGGCTGAAGTCCAGGAGAAGCTTTCTCAGCCATGTCCAGCCCCTAATAGCATCACGGGAAGAAACCAGACTCCAACTATGGACAAAAAGGCTTGAGGACGAACCCCCTCCTACTGACATGGGTATCCCTCCTTCTGAAGCCCTCCCTCCGGGCTCAGAAGCACCATGGATCCAGTGGAAGACGCTCAACCGCCTGAGAACAGGAACAGGGCGATCAAAAGCTGCCATGGCCAGATGGGGCTATGAAACTGGCCAAACCACCTGTGAATGTGGAGAAGAGGACCATACAATGCAGCACTGCCTTGTCTGCCCCCTACTACCCAACCAGTGCAGCCCAAAGGATCTTGCAGTGTTCAATAAAAACGCAAAGGACTGTGTAAAGGAATGGGAAACTGTCATATAACCAACCAGCTTCAAAGACCCGAAAAGAAGAAGACGTGTTCACACTACTGTTGAACCTATGTTTAAGAAGGAACTGCATGTGCTGGAAAATCTAAGGTAGACAAAAATGCTGGAGAAACTCAGCTGGTGAGGCAGCACCTATGGAGCGAAGGAAATAGGCAATGTTTCGGGCTGAAACGTTGCCCATTTCCTTCGCTCCATAGATGCTGGCTCACCCGCTGAGTTTCACCAGCATTTTTGTCCACCTACTGTTGAACCTAAACCTCATTGCCACATGTCAAAGGCTTTTCACTCTGATTGAAGGGGCTCCAAAGGCTGACCCTACCCCTTCACACACACTCCAGATAGGTGGTAGAAATCTCTTACTCCTGAATCTCTGCTCCCTGCCATGGATGCCCTCCACCGAAAACGGTGTCTGAGACGGGCTGGGAAGATCATCAAGGACCCCTCACACCCCAACCATGGACTGTTTGCCCTCCTCCCATCAGGGAGGCAGTACAGGAGCCTCAGATCACGTACTAGTAGGATGAGGAAAAGCTTCTACAACAACACAATCACACTGCTGAACTCGGAGTCCCGACGATAGATTTCTCTGGTCCCTCCGTCCCCTTTGTTTAATCATTCTGTATTTCCTGATTATTCTGTATCTTCCCTCTTTCTATTTTTTTTTTGTTTTTCTTTATGTACAACTACTACGGACTGACGCAAAACTGCATTTCGTTGTACTGATACTTGTATTTGTGCGATGACATTAAAGTTGAATTGAATTGAATTGAATTGAATTGAATTACTCCTTCCCTCTCAGGCTCAAAACGGCAAGGAGAGCATTGTAGTCTAACAGAAGTACCAGTGGAGAGTGGACGGGTGCTGAAGGAGGTAGGGTATATGCTCTGAGTGGGAAAATATCATCTGTGGCTTGCAGTTCAGTTTGAGAATGCAAAATGTCTGTGCATTGTTCCTGAACAGTTGAGAAGAAAATAGCAGTGAGAGTCAAGGCAAGTTGAGTTAGAACCAAATAAGATTCTGGTTTTGTTTAGTTCATTGTTGTCACATGTACCGAGATACAGTGAAAAACTGTGTGTTATTCAATCAAATCATGCTATATATATACACGTATGATCAAGCCATGCACAAGTACAACAAATAGCGCAAAGAGAAAATTATTAGTTTGCAGAATATAGTGTTCCAGCATTGCAGCGTTACAGCTACAGAGAAAACTACCATGACTGCAATGGGGTAAATTGGAAAAGCAGTTCTTCACCCGAGCTTATAGAACATAGCTCAGGAATGGGCTCTTCACCCCACAGTGTCTTTGCTGAACACAATGCCAAGACCAACTCTTAACGGCCTGCACATATTCCATCTGCCGACCCAAAAGCCTCCCTCTTAAACACCACTAGGATATCTGCAGTGCAGGCTCAAAGGGCCGAATGGCCTACTCCTGCACCTAATTTCTATGTTTCTATGTTTCATTAGTCTGGTAACAGCGGGGATGAAGCAGTTCGCGAGTCTGGATGGAGGCATTCAAGCAGAAATTTATAGTCACCAGTGACTTAATTTTAGGGAATAACTAGACCAGGTGCGAACCCGTTGGCCCCGTCCCCCAAGGCAATATTCCACCACTCACCCATAGCCCAAAACTGCACAGGCGCAGCCGAGGGGTTCCCGCTGTGACACCAGAGATCCTCGTTGTGACTAGATTCACGGCAACCCTCCCCCAACTACACCTCGCCATCCCTACTTCTTACCCCTATCCTCCTCCATTCCCCCTCATCCCCAACACTCCCAGAACATAGTAGACATTGACTACAAAACAGATCAGTGTGTCCATATACCATTATATAAATATATACACACATCAATAAATAAACTGATGGTGCAAATAACAGATAATGGGTTATTAATGTTCAGAGTTTCGTCCGAGCCAGGTTTAATAGCCTGATGGCTGTGGGGAAGTAGCTATTCCTGAACCTGGTCGTTGCAGTCTTCAGGCTCCTGTACCTTCTACCTGAAGTTAGCAGGGAGATGAGTGTGATGTCATTGTGGGGTGGAACAGTGCTGACGGGCAGTTTATGTAAATGAGATCCCATTGTGACGTCATACTCTGCTAACTGCCAGTGCAAGTTCAAGTGATTTTTGTCAAACTGGATTTGTAAAGTTTAAAATATGAATAACTTGTAAAATATACCATCAACCTGAACAAAACTTGATACACTACACCCCAGGACAACGGTGAGTAAGTTGGGCCAAAAATTGTAGCACTATCGTGTACCATTTCGGCGTAATTTGACAGACAGACAGAATGAGAGTTCTTAGTAATAGATAGATAGATGGATGGAATTATCTATCAGTGGAATGGCAGGGTTTAGCACCAACATCGTAAAGGTGTATTCTGGTGTCACTTGAAGTTCTTTACATTTGAAAATTGTACTAAATGTGAATAAGAACCCAAATTTAATAATAATCTACCAGACATCAATTAAAACAACCCCAAATGGAGAATTGAACTCAAATTTTAATTACCTCCCACACAATCAGCTATTCTAAGGTTAAACTAAAACAGCATTTGATTATTTGAAGTAATTATACTGTCCCAATATGCATTATAAACAAAGAGGACTACTGCTTTTTCTGAATCATTGAATTATGTAGATAAACAATGGTTTCCATTTGAGAGTCCATTCCGTTTGTTTCATGTGCGTTTACAAGACCCTAAACCACACAGCAGAATTGCCAAGCACTCCTCCCCCACGCATACTTCGTAAAGGGCTGCAATGGTATCCTTGGAAACAAAGCTTCTCAACTTTCCTTTTGTGATGCAGATTGAGAGTCATTTTAATCTCAAGTGGCAAACCGCAGTTACGAAATTTTAACTTTGTGAAGACTGCTCTTAAGGAAATATGAACACCACGTTAATTTTAAATAATGGCAGTGATCAAGTGCAGTGCTGCCCCTTGCTCTTACGCTGAAATAGAAATCAAGTTTGTCCTCATTGCTGAGAATATTTTAAAACTTTTCACAAGGAAGTCAGTACAAAAATGATTGTTTTAGTTGCCACAAACTAACAATGGGCCATTGTTAAACAAAAATGACAAAAATGACGTAATTTGTGCATTGTTAATTCCCGGCAGAGAAAGACAAAAACATCATTATGTTGAATTGTTTGGTCAACAACTTCACTTTAGACCAAATATAACTACCAAGTCATTAGTACATAGTCACTGTAAATTACATATAATTAAAACACAACTTTATATTAAAGGAGCTTAACACATTTCTCAATGATTTAAAGTTTACAATGAGGACAGAAAAGTTCACCAAAGAACTGCAGATGCTGGAATCTTGAGCAAAACACAAAGAACTCAGGCAATGGGTCAGGCAGAAGCTGTGGAAGGAGAGACAAAACTTTGCCTGTGGAGTCCATCCAATAATGCTGCCTGACACACTGTGTACTTCCACCACTTATGTTTTACCAAATTAATTTCTGAAATGGAAGGATGGGCAATGCGAGAAGCTCAAGGAGACCATGCGTAAAACTGTGGTCTAGTTGAAACACACAAGACTCCCATGGCACTTGACAAGGTAGTTACCCCGTCTTCAGTGAAGTGAGGCAGCCAGGTGCAGATTCTCAAAATATGGGGGCAGCCATTCAAGTCAAGTCAAGTCAGTTTATTTGTCACATACACTTACGAGATGTGCAGTGAAATGAAAGTGGCAATGTTCGCGGACTTTTGTGCAAAAGACAAACAACAAAACAACCAAACAAATTATAAACACAATCATAACACACATATTCTTTTACATAATAAATAATGGAAGGAAAAACGCTCTGTAGAGTTAGTCCCTGGTGAGATAGGCGCTTACAGTCCGAATGGCCTCTGGGAAGAAACTCCTTCTCAACCTCTCCGTTCTCACCGCATGGCAACAGAGGCGTTTGCCTGACCGTAGCAGCTGGAACAGTCCGTTGCAGGAGTGGAAGGGGTCTCCCATGATTTTATTTGCTCTGGAGTTGCACCTCCTGTTGTATGACTGAAGATGAGAAGGAATTTCATCAGAGGACAGTGAACCTTTGGAATTCTCTTTCCCATTTGTAGAGTATCTGTCCTTGGCTACATTCAAGGCAGGAAATGCCAGGTTTAAAGCAATAAGGACATTTTTTAAATGAGATTAGTCCAGGAAAGTGGCAAAGGAGTGAAAGATCATCTATTTCGTAGCAGAGCACAAGGGACCAAATGACCCACTCCTGTTTCAGTATCTTCCACAATTCTTTAATGATGCTTTAAATGTTTAATTTGGGAGATGCCTCATCACACTGCTTCACTTCATGAGAAAGCCAACGTCTAAAATAGGGCACAGAATGACAAACATGCACAATAAAAAATAATTCAATAAAATAAAAAGGTAGTTAATTGCCACAGACTAGGAGGGCCAGGCATCTTTTCTATTACCTAGTGAACAACAAGACATATTTGGGTAATGGAAGTCTTGGAGTTGGCAGTTCTATCCCAGGCATTGGGAAGCTACTCTGAGACAGGCAGAGGAATTAGTAGTAAGTTATAATTGTTTTGCACAGCTACAAGAAACATACAAGTTGCTCCCGGTCTACCAAAATACTCACAAAGTAAAACTTATCTGGCCAGATAATGCCGACATAAGCCCATTTGTGGTTACTCTGCACCTGATCCAAATACTAAAGGGCCTGTCCCACTTGGCCGTCATTTGCGCCTCATTTACGCGTCATATGTAAAATAGGTCGACGCGTCGTGATGCGCGACATCGCGCGCAAATCACGCGTCAGCACAGCCGTGTGGTGCGCGTGACATCATTAGAATACCCTGCGGCACGCGGCGACACATGTTTACGGACGTTGACATAACCATGCGTTACCACGCGATACACGTGAGACATCGGGACGCCAGCGTGCAACGCCAATGCCTCAGCGTGCATAGCCAATGCCTCAGCGTGCGTACGCGATACGCAGGTGGCGCACGAGGATTTTGTTACATGATTCCACGTCTCACCATGCGCAATGCGTGCGTCACCCACGCGCGCCCCACGTGTTGACCTATTTTACATATGACGCGTAAATGAGGCGCAAATGACGGCCAAGTGGGACAGGCCCTTAAGGGCTCAAATCACTGACCTCAGCACCAAACTCTCAAGAGTCATACATCCTTATAGAGTGCACTAAACATCTGTATTTCAAGAGAGCTTGTATATAAAACAGGGGTGTAATGTTGAGGCACTATAAGGCGCTGGTAAGGCCACATTTGGAATATTGTGAGCAATTTTGGGCTCCATATCTGAGGAAGGATGTGCTGGCCATGGAGGTTTACAAGAATGATCCCAGGAATGAGTAGGTTAACCTATGATGAGCGTTTGTTGGCACTGGTACTCGCTGGAGATTAGAAGAATGAGGAGGGACCTCATTGAAACATACAGAATGGTGAAAGGCTTGGATAGAGTGGATGTGGAGAGGATGTTTCCACTAGTGGGAGAGTTTAGGACTAGAGGCCATAGCCTCAGAATTAAAGTAAGGTTTAGCAGAATTAATCAGAGGCATCGGAGATGTCCTCATTCTTTAGGGAATGGGGGTTCGTAACAAGGGCAGAGTCCCCCTTGTCCTCACTTTCCACCCTACCTGCCATCACATACAACAGATAATCCTCCGAAGGTAGACAAAAGTGCTGGAGAAACTCAGTGGGTGCAGCAGCATCTATGGAGCGAAGGAAATAGGCAATGTTTTGGGCCGAAACCCTTCTTCAGAACCCGCTGAGTTTCTCCAACACTTTTGTCTACCTTCGATTTTCCAGTATCTGCAGTTCCTTCTTAAACAGATAATCCTCCGACATTTTCGCCACCTCCAACGGGATCCCACCACTGGCCACATCTTCCCATCTCCTCCCGTCGGCTTTCCGCAGAGACTGCTCCCTCCGTAACTCCCAGGTCAATTCATCCCTTCCCACCCAAACCACCCCCTCTCCTGGTACTTTCCCTTTAAACCGCAGGAAATGCTACACTTGTTGCTTTACCTCCCCCATTGACTCTATCCAAGGACCTAAGCAGTCTTTCCAGGTGCGGCAGAGGTTCACCTGCACCTTCTCCAACCTCATCTATTGCAACTGCTGCTCTAGGTGTCAGCTGCTCTACATCGGTGAGACCAAGTGAAGGCTTGGCGATCGCTTCGCCCATCTCTTTCGTTCAGTTCTTTTTTTGTAAATTGCAAAATAGACTATATTCAGGTAATAAATATATACAATACATGAACCGTGCAAAAAAAAATTAATCCGACATTTGCGGAGGCTATACTAATTATTCAATACTGTCTACATACATTGCTCAAATTTCACAAATTTATCCCCCACCCTTGCCACTCATGTGGAATCCCTTCCCTTATTTTGATGGACGTCTCCACCGTACCCTACCCCCCGTGTCCAGCAGCGGAAGGACCCTAGACTGTGGTCCTCCCCCACCGAGCTTGGCGTTGGCTGCACCGAGCTTCAGTGCGTCCCGTACACCTGCAGTCGGCAGCGGGCCAGTCAGCAACATTCCCCGATGGACGTCTCGCTCTGCTGGGCGGTGAACAACGCTCGGGCAGACCATAGACGAGAAGGCCTACCGGGAGGAGGTGGCTGATCTAGCACTCTGGTGCCAGGATAACAGCCTTCTCTTGAACATCAAAAAAACGAAGGAGCTGATCGTGGACTTTAGGAGGGCACATCATCCGAGGATGTACACTCCATTGAGGATAAATGGGGATCCTGTGGATAGGGTGAACCATTTTAAATATCTGGGAGTCCACATCTCTGAGGATATGACATGGACATCACACGCCTCAGCACTCGTGAGTAAGGCAAGGCAGCGCCTTTACCGCCTCAGGCAATTGAGGAAATTCAGAGTCTCCGAGGATCCTCCAGTGCTTCTACTCAGCGGCTGTGGAAAGCATCTTGTCTGGAAATATTACCATCTGGTTTGGGAATTGCTCTGCCCAGGACAAGAAGGCTCTGCAGAGAGTAGTGCGTTCGGCTGAACGCACTATTGGAACTTCTCTCGCCCCCCTGCAGGAACTATACAACAGGAGGTGCAACTCCAGAGCCAACAATATCATGGGAGACCCCTTCCACCCCTGCAACGGACTGTTCCAGCTGCTACGGTCAGGCAAATGCCTCCGTTGCCATGCGGTGAGAACGGAGAGGTTGAGAAGGAGTTTCTTCCCAGAGGCCATTCGGACTGTAAACTCCAATCTCACCAGGGACTAACTCTACTGAACGTTTTTCCTTCCGCCCGCAATATTTAATATGTAAAAGAATATGTGTGTGTTTATGATTGTGTTTATAGTTTGTTTGGTTGTTTGTTTGTTTGTCTTTTTGCACAAAGTCCGCAAGCATTGCCACTTTTCATTTCACTGCACATCTCGTATGTGTATGTGACAAATAATCTTGACTAAACTAAACTAAGAGCCTCTTTCACCGAGTTGATGACCTTCCGGCAGCACTCGATGTCAGTCTCTGAATGCGTTCCCGGGAACAGTCCGTAAATCACAGAGTCCTCAGTGATGGAGCTGTTCGGGATAAAGCATGCCAGGGACCATTGTCGACCTCTTCAGACTCTCTTTGTGAATCCACACTCTGCAAAGAGGTGGGAAACCGTCTCCTCTCCACAACAGCCGTCCCGAGTGCAGCGTGCACTGGTAGTGAGGTTCCGACGGTGCAGGAAGCATCTGACTGGGAGGGCTCCCCTCACCGCCAGCCAAGCCAGGTCTTGCCCTCTCTCCCCTGTCTTGTTTGTCTGTTGTATTGAACCTTTTGCCGAGTCCATCAGGAAGGATGCGAGCATAAGAGGAGTGACATTGCCAGGCAGTGGGGGCATTCAGGTCAAAACCTCCCTGTACATGGACGATGTCGCCGTCTTCTGCTCGGATCCAGGGTCAGTCCGTAGATTGATCAGCATCTGCGACCAGTTTGAGTCGGCCACGGGAGCCAGGGTGAACCGCAGGAAGAGCGAGGCCATGCTCTTTGGCAACTGGCCCGACCGATCTTCCATCCCCTTCACCATCAAGCCTGACTTCTTGAAGGTGCTGGGGATCTGGTTCAAGGGGGGCTGAGGCGAGTAACAAGAATTGGCTGGAGCGGATAGCCAAGGTGGGGAGGAAGCTGGAGCTGTGGAGACAACGCTCCCTCTCCATAACGGGGAAAAATTTGGGCATCAGGTGTGAGGTGCTCTCGGGGTTGCTGTACTTGGCACAAGTGTGACCTGTCCCTCCCTCCTACGCCACAGGGATCACCCGGGCCGTCTTCCAGTTCATCTGGGGGTCGAGGATAGACCGGGTGCGACGGGCCACAATGTACAAGTCAACGGGGGTAAAAGCGTGCCCAACGTCGCCCTCATCCTGATGGCCACCTTCGTGTGTGGCTGCATCAGGCGGAGTGTAGAACCAAGGCACTTGGGCACTAAGTGTCATTACCTGCTGAGGTTCTACCTGTCCCCGGTGTTGCGAAGGATGGGCCTGGCGCAGATGCCACACAATGTGCCAGTCAGCTGGACATTGCCGCCCCATCTGTCGTTGTGGAAATGTTCTTCCAGACCAACACCTTTGACCACAAGTCCATTGGGCAGTGGTCAGCACGGAACGTCCTGCAGGGTCCGGTGGCGTGGTTCCCAGAACAGACTGCCCAGCTTCTCTGGCAAAATGCCTCATCGCCAGAAGTCACCAACAAACTCCGCTCAGTTCGCAATAACCAACCTGATCTCCCGGTGGCTCAGCACTTCAACTCCCCTACCCATTCCGAATCCAACCTTTGTGTCCTGGGCCTCCTCCATGGCCAGAGAGAGAGGGGATGCAAGGGCTAGTTGAAGTTAGAGAAATCAATATTCATACCGCTGGATTATAAGCTGCCCCAGCAAAATATGAGGTGCTGCTCCTCCAATTTGCGATGAGCCTCATTCTGACAGCGGAGGAGGTCCAGGACAAAAATATCAGTGTGGCAATGAGAAGGGGCTAATGTGTTTAGCAACCGGAGACCCAACGTGGACTGAACGCCTCCACTGACTGTCAAACGTGTCAGATTCAAAATGTTTCCGAATGAAGTAAAGAATTTTAAAGCGTAGTAAAAGATAAATGTCCTTAATCAATACAAGCTAGCGTACCCAATTAACTTAACAACACAAAGAATTTACTCCCTACTCCATGCTTCGCTACAACCTCCAGTGAAATTAGCGACATATTTGGTTGTCAATCTGTGATGTCACAAATATAGTTTAGTTTAGAGATACAGCGCAGAAACTTGTCCTTTGGCCCACTTGGTCCGCACCGACCAGCGATCCCCGCACATTAACACTATCCTACACCCACTGAGGACAATTTTTACATTTACCAAGCCAATTAACCTACAAACCTGTACGTTTTTGGAGTGTGGGAGGAAACCGAAGATCTTGGAGAAAACCTACGGGGAGAACGTACAAACTCCGTACAGACAGCACCCATAGTCAGGATCGAACCCGTGTCTCCGGCGCTGCATTCGTTGTAAGGCAGCAACTTTACCGCTGCGCCACCGTGACCGCCCTAAATGGCGAATATAACGACAGCTGTTATAAATCATTGACAAAGCTCATTTACCTGTCGAATCAAATTGCAATTGAAACCAAAACATTCAATCATCCAGAAAATACTATTTGACATTTGGAAACTAGTCTTGTGTAGATTCATCTGGTTGTGAGAGCTCAGAAATTATAGGCAAAAGTACCAACACAAAAATGTGTCCTTTGCAAAGTGTGTACTTAGATTAGGTTGATTATATTCACGCATGCAGAGGTACAGTGAAAAGCTTTGTTTTGCATGCTATCCAATCAGATCAGATATACCATATAAATACAATCAAGTCAAATTCAAGTACAATAGGGAGAGTGAAAGTGTAGATACAGAGTGCAGTGACACTGAAACATCCTGAACAGCCTGCGTTCATTGGCAATTCATTCCAACATAGGCAGTCCCTGGTTCACGCAAGGTTCTGCTCCCAAGAACCAAGCCTAATCCGATTACTCCACAAATCTTGTATAGCTGGACGTACACTTACTACGAAACTCACCATAACACCAAAATTAAACTAATGGAACATATTATTAATGAACCCCACAGAATATCTTATTATTGCCATCTTAAAAACGTATGTGAGAATGTGTGTGGTCAGACTTCAGCAAGTCTGGTCATCCATCAGCCTGGGAGCACCAGCACATTAAAGCAACAAGATTCAAGAGTGAAGAGAGTTTATTGTCATGTGTCCCAGATAGGACAATGAAATTCTTGCTTTGCTTCAGCACAACAGAATATAGTAGGCATAAATACAGATCAGTGTGTCCATATACCGTTGAATATATATACACACACACACACTATTGTGCTATTAGTGTTCAGAGTTTTGTACGAGTTGAGTTTAGTAGCCTGATGGCCGTGGGGAAGTAGCTATTCCTGAACCTGGACGTTGCAGATTTTAGGCTCCTGTACCTTCCACCAGAAGGTAGCGGGGAGATGAGTGTGTGGCCAGGACAGTGTGGGTCCTTGATGATGCTGGCAGCCTTTTTGAGGCAGCGGCTGTGGTAGATCCCCTCTATGGTAGGGAGGTTGGAGCCGATGATGGACTGGGCAGTGTGTACAACTTTTTGTAATCTTTTTCGCTCCTGGGCGCTCAAGTTGCCGAACCAAGCCACGATGCAACTGGTCAGCATGCTCTCTACTGTGCACCTGTAGAAGTTAGAGAGAGTCCTCCTTGACAATCCGACTCTCCGTAATCAGGAAGTAGAGGCGCTGATGTGCTTTCTTTATAATTGCATCCGTTTTCTCGGACCAGGAGAGATCTTCAGAGATGTGCACGCCCAGGAATTTAACGGTCTTGATCCTCTCCACCATCGACTCGTTGATATAAATAGGACTATGGGTCCCCATACTACCCCTTCCAAAGTCCACAATCAGTTCCTTGGTTTTGCTGGTGTTGAGAGTCAGGTTATTGTGCTGGCACCATTTGGTCAGTCGGTCGATCTCTCTTCTATACTGCGACTCATCTCCATCAGTGATACGTCCCACAACAGTGGTGTCATCAGCGAACTTGATGATGGAGTTCGCACTTTGACCGGCCACGCAGTCATGAGTATAGAGTGAGTATAGCAGGGGGCTGAGCACGCAGCCTTGAGGTGCTCCCGTGCTGATTGTTATCGAGGCTGACACATTTCCACCAATACGGACAGTTGCCCATGAATAGTCAGCTCCATCAGCAGGGAGGGCAGTGAATGACTGCAGGCTAAACTGTGCCGTGCTCCAGAAGGGAATATCATTCCCAAAATGTTGTCCTCAAAGATGTATTAGCTCGCAAGTGAAATCAACTGACTTTTCTAAGCCAGCACTATCCACTGAATTCAGAACCCTTGGGAGACCCAAAAGATCTTGTTATTTCTTGCCATTTACTTTCCAATCCAACTGTTGTTCTTTCACTTTCCCCACCTATACAACAGCTGTTCATAAATAGTTGAATAGAGGTCAGCTGGCGAGCCTGTTTAACAGCGGCTGGTGGCATCATCACTCAATCTTGTGAACCCAAGCTTCACTAGAGGGACACGGTGTCCCAGTTAGTAAAGCTGCTGCCTCAGAGCTCCAGCAAGTTGGCTTCAGTCCTAACCTCCAGTGCTGTCTGTGTGTAGTTTACACATTCTCCCTGTCAATCCCTGGGCTTTCCCCAGGTTTTAATTTCATCCCATTTCCCAAGGACATGCAGGTTGGCAGGTTAATTAGTCATACTGATGCAGCATAGAAACAGTCCCTTCGGCCCAAGGTGCCCCAACTAAGCTAGTCCCATATTCCCATGCCTGGCCCATATCCCTCAAAATCTATTCTGTCCATGAACCTGTCCAAATGCCTTTAAAATGTTAAGTTATGTTATAGTACCTGCCTCAACTATCTCTTGCATCTCATTCCATATATCCACCATGTTCAGTGTGAAAATCTTGTTCCTCAGGTTCCTATTGAATCTTTCCTCTCCTGCCTTAAATCTGTGCCCTCTATTTATTGATTCCTCTGGGTAAGAGACTGCATGCACCTGATCTATTTCCCTCAAGATTATATACACCTCTACTAGATCACCCTTCAGCCTCCTGCATTCCAACATTGTCTGTTTCATTTCATATATTTGACACTTTTGTCAATGGCAGTAATGTCATTGATTTTGAGATCAGACAGATTTCCACACAAACACGAAACAGAAGCACGAGTAGACCGTTCAATACACTCATGGCTGATCCCTTACCTCTGCTCCACTTCCATCCACTCAAAACTCTTAACATCCAAATATCTATTGATCTCAGTTTTATATATTTGGAGACTGAAGAAATGAAAAGGAGGCGCTACAGGTCTCTCCGTTGCCGGACCAGCAGGTCGAGGAACAGCTTCTTCCCTGCGGCTGTCACACTACTCAACAACGTACCTTGGTGACTGCCAATCACCACCCCCCCCCCCCGGACACTCCTCCCACAGGAAAAAACACTATGTCTGTATACATGTAAATAGATTTATTTATTGAAATCATATTTTATGTCGCTCTCCAGGGAGATGCTAACTGCATTTCGTTGTCTCTGTACTGTACACTGACAATGACAATTATAGTTGAATCTGAATCTGAACTCACACCAACACCGAGCTTGCATCATCAGCAGGGCCACACAGATGGCCCCCGAACCAACTTTGCAATTGTCGGTGAGTTATTTCGCACGGCAGGGTAATGTCAGTAAAAACTGTGGGAGAAGTTGCAGTTCACACAGATTGTCCACCCCGCCCAAGGCACGTGCTGTTGTTCAAATCCCTTTGAGAAACCAACATAAGATTTTTTTTTTTAAACTTTCGTTTGAGCTGAAGATACGGGGTGGGGCAGATTTCAAATGTGAACCGCTCCCAGTTGAAATGTGTTATGTCAGCAAACAATCAAGATCAGCCTTAGCACGAGAGTGTTTGTAGAAATAAATTCAATCCACTTTGCTTCAGTAATAACCTCACTCACTGCTCATGTTTGAAGAACGAGTGTTGTGCTGCTTTTTACCAAACTCATTCAAAATCAATCGCATTTCCGCTGGCCTTGCAGATGCTAATCCATTTTCTTCTTCGAAGGAGGCAATGGATCTCACTTTCATTACTGCCCAAGACCAATAATAACCCTTGCTGATTCTTTACAAACAAAAAGTCCTTCTCTCTCCACCACCATTGCACATTGATCAAAAGACAAAGTACTGGAGGAACTCAGCGGGTCAGGGAGAGGGAGAGGGAGAGGGAGAGGGAGAGAGATTATATATCTATCTATCTATCTATATATATATAAAACTCAAATCCGTCCGTCCGCCTGCAGTACGGATCCCTTCCTGCCTTTCGATTCGTGCCCGATACTCGCAGATGTCCAATCGGAATGGCCGATGCTCGCAGATGTCCAATCGGAATGGATTCATTTGCATGTACGGCTGCCGGCTGCATTTCTTCCTTTGATTCATTGCCACGCCCAATCCAGACGCTCAATCTCCGAGATATTTTCCATTTCGGTAGAGATTTCGCTTTTCTTTCTAAGTATCCGCTCCTCATTTCATTTCGTCGTGTTGAAGTACATTTTTTTAATCAAATCCTTCTCTCCCCCCCCCCCACCCCACCCCCACCCACCCCCAAGTATTTCAAAAATAAACAGGCTTCTCCATTTACATGTCAGCTTCCAACACACTTCGAAACAAAGTTGCAAGAGAGGAACACTGAACTTTTCACTGCTGCAGCAGGCAGGGGAGGGCTGCAATCTTACATTTGGGAACGGGCTCAGTTCCAATGGAGGAGACAGGTGCATGGTGGAATATTGGGTTGGGGGATCACACCATTCGGGGAGCAGACCCAACGGGTCTGCACTTGGTCTAGTATATATATATATGAGGTGGGGGTAGGACAAAGCCTGGCAAGTGATAAGTGGATATAGGGTTAGGTGGGGGAAGAAGGGGTGAATGGCAAATAAGTGACAAAGGCTAGAGATGAAAAGACATTCAAAAAGTCGTCTGTGCATTCCCTCCACAGTGCTGCCTGACCCCGTCGAGTTCCTCCAGCACTTTGTTTGCTCAAGATTCCAGCATCTGCAGTGGCTTGTGTCCCCATTTCATAACGCTCTCCACACAGCAAATACATATTTTTTCCTTCTCCTTTCTTTCAAACTTTTGAATGTGCCTCTTGTTTTGTATGTGCCCCATCTTCAGTGTACATGCACACCCAAGGAGTAAACAGCAGCTGGCAAGATCTTAGTTATTGTTAACACAAAGGAAAAAAACTAGACAACAGGATCTCCCGATCGCAAGGACTCGGTGTACATGAATAATTAGATGCAAACACCGCCATCACAGATGCTGCCTGACCCATTTTGTCTTTTGTGATTCATTGTCAACTGAACTCACAGCACTTTGTAATCCTGTGGACAAAAATAATTCAGTTGCAATGTCTCTTTAGGCTCTGGTGTTTAACTGGAGTCTTGAACCAAGCAGAGAAAAAAGGACACACATTTGAGCATATTTGTTGCCATGTGTTGCTGAGATAAGAATGCCGAGGTTCCGAGTCAGTAACTTGGATAACAGCCATCCCTATCCTTTGAAAAGGAAAAATTACCAATGAAACAATATAGATATTGAACATGATTAAAAATTCACAGAAATTCAGAGTGCAGTAAATACAATCTGATGGAACAATGAAATTCTTACTTGCTGCAGCTTAACAGGCCCGTTAAACACAATAGCACACAGATAAGTGTATATAATAATCAATGATCCAATAAATTAATAACCACCATACTATATTATCGTAACAGTGCAAAACCGATGTCTGTAGCGCAACCAAAGACACAATCCACAGAAGATCCTAGTTGTCGTCAGTGTTGTGCAGTGTTTAAGAGCCTCACAGTTGTTGGGAAGAAGCTGTTCTTGAACCTGGTGGTCACAATACGATTGGCTCCATTTTAATGTATTTATTCCACTCAATGTGAATCCCAGTGATTTTTTTTATTGAGTTATTTATCTACATTATTTCATTGGTTGACTTAATTTTTTTTAATTTCCGAAGCGTACAAGCAGTTATAATCCAAGTTACCAATTGGACTCAGAACCTCTGCATTCTTATCTCAGAGACTCACGACAACTTCAGACGGGACCCGAGTCAGTCAGCCAGCCAGAGGGGTGAGGCAGGAGCAGCTGCAGAGCACAGATAGGGGAGAAGCAACGGATGCTAAATTGTTATTTAAATCTGTCAAAAATAAATAAGGAAATACAGTGATGTAAACCTTAATTTAACGGGGTTTTTAAAACTTCTAATCTTCCTGCAGGAAACCCTAATTGAAGTATAGATCAGAATCAAGTGAAGCTTCTCCCTCTCTCAGCAGTCCTTCACTTCCAATTTCTTCATCATATTTTACCCTTCACCCAAAAGTAGTCTAATCTTATCCCAGAGGCCGGGGATTATTCTTCCTTTCAAATGCAGGTGATTTTACAGAAGAGTGCACACCAGTGGGCTGGCAGTGAATTCATTTAGTGATTCCAGAAGATCTGCTGAAATTTACATCCTTTCTCAAGGCTCCTTTTAAAGCACACAGGTCTGAAGAGACATTGCCATTAAACTATTTTTGTCTGCGCTGGAAGTTCAGTTGATATCTTTTCAGACGTCACAGAATTTCCATTAATATTTAGTACTACGAGACTAAGTGGGACCCGTTGGGTCCCATGTTCACACGGGAGGGCTGGTCCCCCAATGCAATATTCCACCTCTCCACCAATTCAAATATTGGTGGCCAGTTGGGGGGGGGGGGGGGGGGGGGGGGGGGGGTGTTCTGGAGCGCTAGTATGGGTGTTGTGGGTCAAAGAGACTGGTTTCCAGAGGGCTAGTATGGACATTGTGGGCCGAATGGATTCTTGGGTTGGCAGCTCAGTCACTCAGGCCTGGTGGGCTGGCAGCTCAGTTACTCAGGCCTGGTAGGCTGGCAGCTCAGTCACTCACGCACGGTGGGCTGGCAGCTCAGGCCTGATGGGCTGGCAGCTCAATCACTCAGGCCTGGTGGGCTGGCAGCTCAGTCACTCACGCACGGTGGGCTGGCAGCTCAGGCCTGGTGGGCTGGCAGCTCAGTCACTCAGGCCTGGTGGGCTGGCAGTTCAGTCACTCAGGCCTGGTGGGCTGGCAGCTCAATCACTCAGGCCTGGTGGGCTGGCAACTCAGAAACTGCCAGAAATTCTGCCCAAAACAGGTGAGAGAGGATGGAGACATTTTAGACATTTTTCATCTCTTTCTGCAGATCACAGCAGTGAAGGAGGAAAGTCTATCCTGGCCTGGATCTCACAGGGAACCAATGAAGGGAGGGAAAAAATACTGGGGTGAGGTTTAATACTTGCGGGAGGAATACTTACTGATGGGCCGTAGGGACTCCTCCTGGGCTAGTACAGGCCTGGTGGGCAGAAGAAACTCTTTAAAAAGAGGGAAATCTCAGTGAAAGGCACTTTTTCTGGAATTTTCCTTGCCTGGCACGGGCCTTTTGGGCCAAAATGCTCCTCCTGGGCTAACATGGGCATTTTGGGCAAAAGGGACTGGTTTCTTGGCTAATTGTGGGCCGAAATTAGTGGTTTCAGGCAGGCCAAGCAACTCATTTCATTTCATTTCCATTTCCATTTTGCATTTCCGTTTCAAGCACAGGGCAGGCCAAACAACACATTTCATTTCCATTTTGCATTGCAGTTTCAAGCACAGGGCAGGCCAAACAACGCATGGCATTGTCATTTCATTTCCATTTTGCATTGCAGTCTCAAGCACAGGGTAGGCCAAACAACTCATGGCATTGTCATTTCATTTCCATTTTGCATTGCAGTCTCAAGCACAGGGCAGGTCAAACAACTCATCGCGTTGTCATTTAATTTAAATTTTGCATTGCAGTCTCAAGCACAGGGCAGGCCAAACAACTCATGGCATTGTCATTAAGGGCTAACAAATCATTTATTGTAAGTACATTGCAGACTCGCAGCTCAGTTGATTCACAGCTTAGAATCACAGTTGTGGCCTCTCTCTCGTAATCTTCCAGAGTGACTGACTCACGTCCAGGCGTCCAGGCATCCAGGGTTTTATAGTCCTGTCCCCCCCCCCAGAAGGGGCGTAACCTGCATCATGGTGATTGACAGGCGAGAGGACCAATCAGCTGATCAAGATGTTTTAAACACTCATATCTTTTTTATTTTTCATCGATTGGAAAAATCCTCGTGGCTGCCTCAGCGGAGGAGGACTGCGAGTAAGATGGCCAAAAATCATAGCAATATAAGGTCAAGTTGTTTCTAAAATCAATATACAGCACAGACAGGAAGTGGTCAAGATGAGACATTTAGTTATATAGATTTGTTTAATGCCCAATTGTTTAAGTCTAGATACTGGCATTAGTTTTCGCCTGATAAAGAGTTTTCAACTTTGAAATATACCGCATTAATATTAGCATGATGCTTGCTAGGAAGAACAACTTCTCAGCAACCATCAGGCTCTTGAACAATGCACCACACAAACCTCAGCAACTACGATCTTCAACGGAGATCCATATGCAGCCATCGTCCATGTCTTTGGCTGCACTACAGACTTTGACTTTTGCACTGCTATGGTTACATAGTATTAAGTTAATAAATGTATTGCATTAATGATTATTATATATATCTGTGTGTTATTGCGTTCAGTCGTGTTAAGCTGCAGTAAATAAGAATCTCATTGTTCTGTTGCTGGTACATATGACAATGAAACACTCTTAACAAGCTCCTGAACAGGCTATATGCATTGTAGATGTACATTGAGAAGCTACAGGTGATGTACATTTTAAAAGGTAAGCTGTCATCAACCTGTAAGGTTGACCCATTCTCTCTCCTCGCCTGATGCTGCTCAGCCCGCTTGGTATTTCCATCATTTTATTTCAGATTTTCACCTTCTGCTGCTTTTTGCTTTTCAATCAGGTTGGACCTTGTGTGTTTGATTTCTAATGACCTCATATTGGCAGCATCAGGGGATGGTTCCATCAACACTTCACTTCATCCATTACACAATTATTCATAATTTGTCATTCAGAGTTGAACATAGAACAATACAGCACAAGAACAGGCCCTTCGGTCCACGATGTCTGTGATGAATACAAGGCCAAGAGCAACGCTTATCTGCCTGCACATAATCCATATCACTCTATTCCCTGCATATCCACACCGGAGGAGGCGCTGTCCTGAACGGCTGCCTGTCCTGCAGCTGTCCGTTTTTTTCCCCTTCTTTTTTGTTATTTTTAGTTCGTTTAGTGTACAGTCAGGGGGTCTAATCTTTTTATGTGTGGGGGGTGGTGGGGGGGAGGGGGAAACTGCTTTTCCAAGTCCCTACCTGGTCGGAGGGGTTGCCTTCCTCCGAGCAGCGTCTTCGACCCGTCCTCGCGGCCTAACAGCGGGTCCTGGAGCGACGTTTTCCTGAGGGGCCTGCCCAGAACATCGGCTTTGGTGGCGGCGCAGAACATCGGCTTTGGCGGCGGCGCGGCGCTGGAGCGCTGTCGTGGAGCGGGCGATGCCTTTCCTGGGTCGCCGCGCTGGAACTCCAGTATGCTGGGACTGCCGAAAACATCATCGGTGAGCCGCGGTTCTGCGGAGCGGCCAGCTGCGACGCTGAACTTTACATCCCGGAGCCTGGGATCTCTCGCAGAGATCGCCAGTGTGTGGAGCTCCGTCCGGCGCGGTCAGGTTGGCTTGGAAGCCGCGGGCTCCGTTGGGAAGGTGGCCGTTCCTGGCACCCCAAGCCGCTGGGGGTTCTCCCGACGCCGGAGTACCATCACCCGGCGAGAACATCGGGCGCCGTGGCGGCGACTGTGGAGGCCTCAATAGGCCCGACTTTGGGTGGACAAGAGGATGGGGACTGAACTTTGTGCCTTCCCCCACAGTGGGAATCACTGTGGGGGGATGTTTTATGTTTGGTGTTGAATTTCTTCATGAATACTTTGTTGTATTTTTTATTAGTGTGCTGCAAGGACATCAGAATTTCCCCTTGGGGATTAATAAAGTTTATTCAATTCAATTCAATTCAATTCAATTATCCAAAAGTCTCTTAAACACCATTATCGTATCTGCCCCCATCACAACTCCAGCCAGCTGGTTCCAGGCACTCACTACCTTCTTCTTTCAATTTTGCCCATCTCACTTTAAAGCTATCCCCTTTGGCATTTGAGATGTTCCAAGAATTCCAAAGCTGAGCAATGTAAAGCCAGGCACGCTTTATTCTTTTTGACAAAACTGTTGTCGACTCTGGGGAAAAAAACAGCAACTTAGAGTATCTTCGGTCTCCTCCCACATAGAGTCATAGAACGATAGTGTGGAAACAGGCTCTTCGGCCCAACTTGCCCACACAGGTCAACATGTTCCAACTGCCCGTATTTGGTCCATATCCCTCCAAACCTGTCCTATCTATGTACCTGTTTAACTGTTTCTTAAATGTTGGGATATTCCCTGCCTCAAGTACCTCCACTGGCATGTTGTTCCATACAGCCACCACGCTTTGTGTGAAAAAGTTACCACTCAGATTCCTATTAAATCATTTCCCCTTCACCTTAAACCTATGTCCTCTGGTCCTCGATTCATATACTCTAGGCAAGAGACTCAGTGCATCTACCCGATCTATTCCTCTAATGATCATGAACTAAAGATCACCCCTCATCCTCCTGCGCTCCAAGGAATAGAGACCCAGACTACTCAACCTCTCCCTATAGCTCACACCCTCTAGTCCAGGCAACATCCTCGTAAATCTTCTCTGTACCCTTCCCAGCTTGACAACTTCCAAAATATTGCAGGAAGAAAGAATGTAAATTGCACAAGTAAGCCCCTGTCCCACGATGCAAGTTTACCCAAGAGCTCTCCCGAGTTAGAAGAAAAAATCAAACTCATGGTTCTTCATCACGAGTATTTTTTTACTCTTGGAAATTTTTCAGTGTTGAAAAAAATTTGAGTTTCACGAGCTTTCACGCCGCGTTTCCCCGAGTACCTGCCGTTAGCGTTATGAGCCGCTACGAGACGTCCACGAGGTTCTAAGTACCTGCTACGTACATTCTACGTACTTACGAGTTTGATTTTTTTTTAGCTCGGGAGAGCTCTTGGGTAAACTCGCATCGTGGGACAGGCCCTTTATGTTTAAATCTTAGTTGAGGTCTTATTCCATAGGTCAGATCGCTCATTGTGTCATTAACCTAGATTGTCCTTTTTTCTGGCCCAGACCCCAATGTGTAAGAAGAAACTGCAGATGCTGGAGTAACTAAGCAGGACAGGCAGCATCACTGGAGAGAAGGAATGGGTCAATGGTCAGCCAAATGCAATTAGCTGTCAGGAGGTGGAACCAGAGGTCTGAAGGCCCGGATGGGTCGCCAAAAAAGGCACAAAGGATTTTGCACTGAGACGCAGTGTTAAAGACTTACAGCAATAATAAATTTGATCACACATTAAACCTCTTTTTTCTAATAATTTCCAATAAGATTTTTGCAATGGGGATAAAAGGAACAGCAGACACTGGAATCTCGAGCAAAACACTAGGTGCTGCTGAAACTCGGTGGGTCAGGCGAAATGGACAGGTGGCATTTCAGGTCAGGATCTTTTTTCAGACAGATGGACTTGCGGGATGAAAGCTGGAATAGGGGGCGGCGGGGGGGGGGGGGGGGGGGGGGGGGAGATCACTTGTCAGATTTGTGCAATAATTGGTTTTAAAATGTAATGACAACCGCCACTAACTCAGAGGAACATTTTCCAACCAACTTGCGTGTAAAATGTCTCAGCTGAGACCGCTTCCTTGATCTTTGCGCTGTGTGCACCTTTAATTTAATGGTTTCTCTGATGGTTAAATTAATTTAGTTCCAATTATGGAATAAATAAATTAGGTGGGCCATTATTTCAAGAACAATGTCTAATGGAAATAGAATTTGATGTAGAGCAACATGTTCAATTTGATGTAAAAAACAGTGTTCACATTTATTCTGCGCTGGATTTAATTAATTGACACACACGCAACATAAATTTGCATTTCTGACCGGCTTTGTAATGAAATGTACTCAAGCAGTAAACAAGGGATTGAGGAGTTGATTATTAGTGATTAGTGCTAATCTGCAATGTGGAACCCACATACACTGTTTAATACCGAGGATGCACTGACCAAGTGACACTCAAAATACACATGTAAATAGAAAAACATGGAAGCATTTTACTCTTTGGAATCCTTCAAGCCATGTTATAACCATATAACCATATAACAATTACAGCACGGAAACAGGCCATCTCGGCCCTACAAAGTCCGTGCCAAACAACTTTTTTCCCTTAGTCCCACCTGCCTGCACTCATGCCATAACCCTCCATTCCCTTCTCATCCATATGCCTATCCAATTTATTTTTAAATGATACCAACGAACCTGACTCCACCACTTCCACTGGAAGCTCATTCCACACCGCTACCACTCTCTGAGTAAAGAAGTTCCACCTCATGTTACCCCTAAACTTCTGTCCCTTAATTCTGAAGTCATGTCCTCTTGTTTGAATCTTCCCTATTCTCAAAGGGAAAAGCTTGTCCACATCAACTCTGTCTATCCCTCTCATCATTTTAAAGACCTCTATCAAGTCCCCCCTTAACCTTCTGCGCTCCAGAGAATAAGGACCTAACATTCAACCTTTCTCTGTAACTTAGTTGCTGAAACCCAGGCAACATTCTAGTAAATCTCCTCTGTACTCTCTCTATTTTGTTGACATCCTTCCTATAATTGGGCGACCAAAATTGTACACCATACTCCAGAATTGGTCTAATAGATTATACATTAGATCCAGGATAAAATAGTGTGAAGATGCATCTGTAGGTTACCCTCAATCATGATATTTAGACAGAAGAAGATAGGCAAATGCAACTAGCTTAGGTAGTTAGGAATGGGTGACATTTCAGGTCGAGACCCTTCTTCAGACTGAAGAAGGGTCTCGACCCGAAACGTCACCCATTCCTTCTCTCCAGAGATGCTGCCTGTCCCGCTGAGTTACTTCAGCATTTTGTGTCTACCTTCAAATTAAACCAGCATCTGCAGTTCTTTCCTATACAACTTGCTTAGATTGGGCATCTTGGTTGGCATAAATGAGTTGGACGGAAGGGCCACTTTCTATGTTGTACAACTACGTGAATCAAATCTTAAAAGTATGTGCACAGTAATCTGTGGTGTGAATTTGTGGAATGGTCTGGAACAGGAGATAAAACTTAGCACAAGCATAATTCAGTTTAAAAAGATGTACAAACACGCTTGTTTAAAAGGATATTGGGATGAGGATAGGTGATTGTGATATTTGTTATACTGATTGTATTGGGAAGGGTGATGATAGAGTGATGGGTTGTATATATGACTAAGATGCTGTATAGTATTTGCGGGTTTTTTCTTTTCTTTTTCTTTTTTGTATGGCTTTGTAAATATTTGATTAGTGTTCAAATGTAAATAATTTGGTGTACATATAGTGGCTGGTGTACATATGGTGTACATATAGCTGCTAAATTTGTATGAGATAATTACAAGCAGTTGAATAAGGGGTGGGAATTAATAAGCTTTGGCTTCTTCCTGCTCCTTTTCCGACACATATGATTTCATTTATTTATAGATATTGTTTATGACACTTTATAAATATTTGTGTTTTGTTTTTTTTGTATGCTGTTTCACATTTGCTTTTTTATTCTTTTATTCTGTCCGAAATAAATAACTAATGAATAAAATTAATTAATTAAAAAAAATTTTATAACACCACGCCTGTCAGCACATCCGAATCAAAAAGTAAGACTCCCCTTTGACTTTGCAATTAACCTAATATCTTTGCAGCAATTTTGTGGTAATTAAATTGAAATGTTTAATCCAAGTTTTCAGGTGCTGAGAGTTTGTCTGCAAACAGGATGTCCCCAATCTCAATCATCCCCAGTCCTCAGTCTCAAAAACTCAACACACGAGCCCACGACTGGATGGAGAGAGGAATCACTCCGACTGAATGCCTCGCCAGCGGGCACGACCTCCCATGGCCAACCTGGAAGACCCTCAACAGATTACGAGTGGAGCAGGGGAGGTACAAAGCACTTATGAAAGCATGGAACTACCAGGCAGAAGACACATGCAACTGTGGAGCAGTACAGTCAATGTCCCACCTACTGGAGTGTGACGACACCCCCCAGTGCAGCCCCCAGGACCCGGCTGAACCGACCCGACCAGCTGTGACCTGCGCCAGATACTGGCAGAACGACATCCGAGATTGCAACGGACTCGAAGAAGAAAGTCTCAAAAACTATTGTTAATCCTCTAACAATTAGATAGCAAAGCCTTCTCCCACCCCCCCATGCATATCGATAGTAAGACAAGGAAGGACTTCATGCTGTAGCATTTCCCCAAGTCTTGTCATACATTAGACCCCTTACTAAATGGTATGGAGACATATCTGTAGGCTGACCTCAATAATAAAATGTACATGAATAAGTATAAATATCAAACTAAATAAAAAGTTGTTTTATTGAGGCCATTTTATTTAGCCTTGTCAAACTACTTAAAGTATTGTTGCTTACGGTTACACAAAGTAAAACTAGAAAAGAAAAACAGTTCACAAACCACAGGGAAAAAATGTCAAACAAAATGAGTCACAAATAAATTCACAAGGCAAGCTGACTAACTAGAAGCCACACAATGGGAGATGCACTTGTGACAGTGTTTGCTTCATACTAAAGATAAACTTATATTGCAACATATGGTGAAAGAACATTCTGTATTTCTCTGGTGAATTGGTGAACATGCTGTTTCAACTGCTGGGATTAAGTAAGTTGTCACATTATGGCCTTTTATTGTCTTACATTTCCAAAACGTCAACCAAGGTCTGACTAATACTGCATCTATGCAGTGTGACTACTCATTTTTGTCACTGTCTGCCTGTTATTCCTTCCTCTGCTGATGCCCTAGTCTTTGGTAATTATGCTTCGAGTGTGAAAAAATGGCAGTACTGGCAGGCTAATAATGCCAATTTAACACAGAAAATGCCCCAAAGCAATTTTACCTGATGTCCACAAAGAAGCACTTCTCGTTACTGGATTGCAACAAGGATCTGCAATCCTAACCATATGTGATCCTGTAATCTGTAATGTTGGGTAATCCAATGAAAGAGTTAGTGGACCCATGTGGTCGTGTTCATAACCAACTCAAAGTATTTCCATTAGGGTTACATCTTGTGAACTTGGTTTTGATATGAAAAAGCAAATGAATAGGGTAGAAAAGATTTAGCAGGATATGGGCCAAATGCAGACAAATGGGACTCGTTGAGATGGGGAATCTTGGTAGGCACGGATAATTTGGCCCAAAAGGCCTGTTTCTGTGCTTTATGATTCTATGAATATATGAATAAATCTGACAGACAAAAAAAAATAAATTGTGAAATGACATGAAAATCCAATTTTTTTGATATGTTAGCTCTGCTTAATGAACATGGTCCTTGTTAAAACCAAAATGCCCATTTCAGGTCCCAAAAGCCATTTAAGGATTCGAGCGTTTCAAATCTTCAGTGCCCCTCAGGGCACATCCCACAATCTGCAAAAGGCAATTAAAGAAAAACAATGCAATTTATTGTCACAAAGCATTCCCCATAATGTTGCTTCGTCTTTGTTCCTGACAAGAAATTCCGTAAACATAATTTCAATCTTGGCAACACTCAAGGGCTTGTCCCACATGCCGATTTTTTCGGCGACTGCTGGCATCATTGATTCATGTATCAGGTCACCGAAAAACCTGCGGCGTGACGCGGCAGTGACGTACGACGCGCAGCGTTTTTTCAAGTGTTGCAACATTTTTTATTTCTCGCCGCTGGATTTTGAAATGTTCAAAATCTTTTGGCGACACTGACATGACACGAAGTGGGACAGGCCCTTTACCGTTCAAAATACCTTAAAACATTCTCCCAAATATTGAGAGGGATATAGCTATGCTATTTATAATAACCATATAACAATTACAGCACGGAAACAGGCCATCTCGGCCCTACAAGTCCGTGCCGAAAAAAACTTTTTTCCCTTAGTCCCACCTACCTGCACTCATACCATAACCCTCCATTCCCTTCTCATCCATATGCCTATCCAATTTATTTTTTAATGATACCAACGAACCTGCCGCCACCACTTCCACTGGAAGCTCATTCCACACCGCTACCACTCTCTGAGTAAAGAAGTTCCCCCTCATGTTACCCCTAAACATCTGTCCCTTAATTCTCATGTCCTGTCCTCTTGTTTGAATCCTCTCTACTCTCAATGAGAAAAGCTTATCCACGTCAACTCTGTCTATCCCTCTCATCATTTTAAAGACCTCTATCAAGTCCCCCCCCTTAACCTTCTGCGCTCCAGAGAATAAAGACCTAACTTATTCAACCTATCTCTGTAACTTAGTTGTTGAAACCCAGGCAACATTCTAGTAAATCTCCTTTGTACTCTCTCTATTTTGTTGACATCCTTCCTATAATTGGGCGACCAAAATTGTACACCATACTCCAGATTTGGTCTCACCAATGCCTTGTACAATTTTAACATTACATCCCAGCTTCTATACTCATACTATAATCACGTTTAACATTTGTTATTTGTATTGGTCCTAAATTTTGGCATATATTGCATTTATAAAGACAAAAGGATTTTCACACCCAATTATTTGTTCCACATTTCTGCACCACGATTTGAAGGAATGCAGTTCTTGAATTCTTTTTTTCTTTCTCTCCAAGTGTGTTCGACCGTCCCGATGTCGGAGTTTCGATCATCCCGACGCGAGGGCCTGTACATCCGGCCCTCCGTAACGGCGACTGAGGAGGGTTCATGGTCCTGACCATGGATGGACGGGGGAGGAGGCCTTACTGAACTTTGTTGCCTTCCACCACAGTGAAGAATGTTGTGGTGGATGTTTGTTGAATTCTGTTGTGTCTTGTGTGTTCTTTTTTCAATTGCATCGCTGCATGGCAAATTAATTTCACTGGGCCTTATTTGGTGCATGTGACGAATAAATTTGAACTTTGAACTTTGACCAGTGATCATAAAGATATGAATAAATAAAATTGAGACCATTGACTGAATAGAGATAATATTAAGCAGTACAGCAAAGAACAGGCCTTTGGGCCCACAGTGTCTGTGCCGAACTTGATGCCAAGACCAACTCTTATTTGCCTCTGTGTTCAATGCTGTTTAGATTTTGTTGTCCATAACTGTTACTTACCTAATTCCCCAAACTCTGCATGAAAACCCTTAAGACCAGCACAAAAGGCCTTGTGCTTTATTAGGCTGGATGCATTGAAGTGGAATGGAATGTAGAACTGAAACTAAAGTCTGGGCTCCCTGATAGCTGAATTAATGAAACCTCATCCAACTTGGGGAAGGGCCATAGTGTTATTACATAATCCAAAAATGTAAATGAGGATATTAATGACTTCACTATTCCTCATCAGTGAGCACATCATTTGTTGGAGTGAAGAGCACTATTCCCGAAATAGCAAACCTCCAAATAGCAAAGTTCAGATGTTCTTCTGATGTTTTTAATACATGCTCCAAGAGGCAAGGACTTTTGTCCAGCCCAGCCACACCTACGTTAGAAGCAGGGGGGACGGCATGGTGTCGATTATCTGTCGATTATCCTCCCTTTGTCTTGAAAGAGGTAACATACAAGATTATTTTACCATTGTCCCACAGAGTTCCTTGACAAACAGGTCAGAATTTAAAACAAGATGAACAGGAAAGTTTCATGGGGGACTTGGTCATACGGAATCCTATATTTAGTGTTGTTAACAGTCTGTTCCTATCTCACGGTTGTCAATCAATGTGAAAGGAACATTGTTCAACTGTTCTCCATGGAACACATCTGCTGAACTAGGAATTATCCCTTACATTATAATCTCTGCTTCACAACAGAAAATATGAATACATCATGCTTTACAAATACAGCAGAGGAGGAATATTCTGTTTAAAGTCCAGAAAACGGCACAAGAGAAATGCAAACCTCATATAGAGTGGGAAATAATACAATATGATTACATCAAACTGACGTGGTTAATAGCATTGATATTGAGGCACAGTGATGTCAAGACCAGACTACAAATTGTTCAGAAGCATCAGTGCTCGAGACTCTGCATACCAATTTTACCCAAGTATTTCATACTTGCTTCGTGTTGTTCATTTAAAAATCCAGTTAGTTTATATCCTATATATTTTTCAGGATGGAAGCATTGGTGGCAGGCCAGTATTTCTTTCCTAGTTCCATCCCTAGTTCCCCGTGGGAGGGTTACGGTGAGCTGCCTCCTTCACCTGCTGCAGTCCTTCTGGTAAGAATAGTCCACAGTGCAATTGGAGGAGTTCCAGGATTTAGACCCGGCAACAACAAAGGACCGGTGGTGCATTACCAAATTGGGACGGTGCAAGAAATGGAGGGCATAAGCTTATTATTGAACGTGTACTGAGATACAGTGAAAAGTCTTTGTTCCTGGACTATCTTGTCAAATCAAAATATAAATGAGTACAATCAAGCCATACACAAGTACAACAGGTAATGCTGAATATAATATTACAGCAGTGTGGCATTGTAGTTATGAGGAAAAAGTTCAATGTCTGCACAAAACAGGTTTTAAGATAGAAATTACACCCTACGTTGTAGACTTAGTATGCTTAGTGGTCTTTTTACACACCAATTAAGAATACAAATACAACATTGGCTAGGCTTTCTGTCGAATAGTCCACAAGGAGGATTTAAATTTGATCACCAGTCTGGGCTGAATTAGTGGATATTAACCAGGGCACAGGTAGATTAATGCTGAAGCAATTGGATTTAACAACACCAGATTAGTAAGGGAGAGAAAATTGCAGCAGAATTATTTGCTCACTGTCTGTGGAGAAATGAATGGAAAATAAAGTTGAGATCTTCTCTTGTGAATTTTCAACCTTTTTAAAATATATATATCTATATATGTGATGAATTTATCAAAGGGAGCTGTTACCTGCCAGCTTCTTTTCTTGGAATGCTTGTACATACATGTATAGATGATAATGTTGATCGTTAGAAACATTACAAATTTCAGACTTGAATTGTTTTCTCTGGAACACTGGAGGTTGCAGGGAGACCTGACAGAGATATATACAATTATGAGAGGACATAGATAGGGTAGACCATGATGGAAAAAATCTAATACAAGAGGACATAGCTTTAAGGTGAGAGGGACAAAATTTAAAGGAGATGAGCGAGGGAAGTTTTTTTAAATTACACAGAGGGTAGTGAGTGCCTGGAGCTTGCATGAGTGCCGCATCTCAGTGACTTTTGGATAGGCACATGGATATACAGGGAATGGAGGGTTATGGATTATGTGCAGGCAGATAAGAGGTGGTCTTAGCATCAAATTCGGCACACATTGGGCAGCGCAGCGGTAGAGTTATTGTCTTACAGTGCTTGCACCACTGGAGACCCGTGTTCAATCCTCACTACGGGTGCTGTCTGTGCGGAGTTTGTTTGTTGTACGTTCTCCCCATGACCGCGTGGGTTTTCTCAGAGACCTTCAGTTTCCTCCCACACTCCAAAGACATACAGGTTTGTAGATTAAGTAGAAAGGAGCTGCAGATCCTGGTTTAAACCGAAGATAGACATAAAATGCTGGAGTAACTCAGCGGGACAGGAAACATCTCTGGAGAGAAGGAATGCGTAATGTTTCGGGTCGAGACACTTCTTCAGACTGAAGAACCATTTCTCGACCCGAAACGAGATTAATTATATCTATTTTTAAATGTTCACAGAACTAATACTAAACTCCTACACAAAGAGAGGGAGTGTTGCTTCTGAAAATAATCTATGGGATGAGTATTTAGTAATAAAACTAGACTAATTGGTCCCCCGACGTAATATTCCACCTCTCCACCAAATCCAATATTGGTGGCCAGTTTGGGGGGGGGGGGCTTTCTGGTGCGCTGGTATGGGTGTTGTTGGCTGCAGTGACCACTGGTCTCCAGAAGGCTAGTGTAAACATTGTGGGCCAAATGTATTCTTGGGGTGGCAACTCAGTCCCTCAAGCCTGATGTGCTGGCAGCTCACTCACTCACGGCTGGTGGGCTGGCAGTTGACTCACGGCTATTCCTTGAAATTCCATTTCTAGCAGAGTGCTAGGCCACCAAATTCAAATCCATTTTCCTACCATTTCAAGCAGGGTGCAAGGCCACCAAATTCAAGTGCAATTTCATACCATTTCAAGGATGGTGCAAGGCAACCAAATTCAAATGCAGTTTAATACCATTTCATGCAGGGTGCAACGACACCACATTCAAATGCAGTTTCATTCCATTTCGTGCAAAGCCACCACATTCAAATGCATTTTCATACTATTTCAAACAGGGTGAAACCACCATAAAAACCACCATAACATCACACAGTAGACATTCAGTGTGTTCAGTTGATTCACAGCTCAGACAGAGTCGTGACCTCTCCCTCCCCCATCATGCAGAGACTGAGCCATGCCCACACTCCTGGGTTTTATAACCCTTCCCCCTCCCACCGGAAAAGGTGTGGCCTTCATGGAGTGATTGACAGGAGAGAGTTTCTCAACATTTTTTAAACACTAATAACACTTTTGTTTTTCATTGATGGGAAGAATCCTCTGCACCCGATGAGAGGAGGGGAACTGAGTAAGATGGCCAAAAATCACAGCCGTAAGTGGTAGCGTTTTATCTAAAATCAATATAGTGCAAATAGGAAGTTGTCAAGTTTAGACAAACAACCATTTTAGCAACCCAAATCCCCCAAACAACCATTTGCAGGCAGTGCCTTTTTACTTCAACCCAAAGCCCCCAAACAACCATTTGCAGGCAGTGCCTTTTTATTTCAAACCAACCATATTTTCATTTTCAAACCACACTAAGGGCACTCGCAGTTGCGTAGACATGTGTTCCGTGTTCTTCAGAGCTCAGAGAGATGGCTTCCTCCATCTTGCAGAGACTGAGTGAGGCACACCACTTCCTGGTTTTATAGTCCCTCCCCCTCCCTCCAGCTGGGGCAGCAGAGAGAATGGCAATTAAAAAAAAAACATTAATATCTCTCTGATTTTTCATCGGGAAAAAATCCTCTGGTCCCGGAAGGTGGAGGGGGGCTCTGAGCGAAGTGGCCAAAAATGACGGCCGTAGGTGGTGGCGTTCTCTCGGAAAGCGCAGCACAGTGGGCCAAAAGCGGTCAAGATCAGACTTTTAGTAATATAGATATATATTGGCATTTGAAAATATATAAATAAATGTAGAAGTTTTTTTTAATGCAAGGATTAAGTATCATCAATATTACGAGTGAGCACCTTGGATGGGAAATTGTCTACAGTATTTTGATGTGAATATGATGAGGGCAATTTAACTCATGAATTTTATTTTCCTCTTCTGCATAAAGTTGCTTAATTTTAATATGTGGGGACTGTTTGTGGGGAAGGTTTCCAAATGGAACATTTTGGTGCTCAAATGAAACTTGGTGTCCAAATCACTAAAAAGCCGACATCCAAATTCATCAGCAACGAGGAAGGCAAAGTCAATAATCCAAGAAAGGTTCTGTTGAGGAGTAAATAAATCTTACAATTATATCGGACTTTGGCAAAGCCACACCAGGAGTGTTGCATACACCTTTGACCTCCTTTACCAGTCTGGTTCCTGGGTCAGCGGATTTGTCATATATGGGCCAGTTGGTTGGGTGGACAAAGATATTGTTTGTTCTGTACTGAACAGATGAATGATTGAATGAATGAATAAGTTTATGATTGAATGAATACATTTATTGGCCAAGTATGTTCACATACAAGGAATTTGCCTTGGTGCTCCGCTCGCAAGTAACAACACGACATACAGTAAACCATTAAGAATAAAATTTAAAACGTAAAAATATTAAATAAAACATTATAGTTTAAACATGCAAATGAAATAAAATACCAGAGCAAACATAAGCTACAGATTTTTGATTATTGAGTAGAGCTACTGCTCTTGGAAAAAAGCTGCTTTTATGTCTGTTTGTGGGACAGTTCGGAGTTGCCTTTCAGAGGGAAGTTCTCCAAAGAGTTTGTGGCCAGGGTGAGAAGGGTCAGAGATGATCTTACCCGCTCGCTTCCTGGCCATTGCAGTGTAAAGTTCGTCAATGGAGGGAAGGTTGCAGCCAACAACCTTCTCAGCTGATTGGACGATTTGCTGCAGCCTGCGGATGTCGTGCTTGGTGGCTGAGCCAAACCAGACCACGATGGAGAAGTTGAGAACAGACTCTACGATGGCCGTATAGAATTGGACCATCACTGCCTGTGGCAGATTGCGTTTCCCCAGCTGCCGCAGGAAGTACATCCTCTGTTGGGCCTTTTTTACTGTGGAGTAGATGGTAGCCCACCTCATTTAAGGTCCTTGGAGATGATGGTTCCAAGGAACTTAAAGGACTCCACAGATGTGACTGTGGTGTTGTTGATGGTGAGTGGGAGGAGGGGAGGGGGAGCTCTCCTAAAGTCTACTATCAATTCCACCGTCTTAAGAGCATTGAGCTCCAGGTTGTTGCGATGATACCAGGACGCCAGCTGTGACACTTCTTGCCTGTGGGCAGATTCCTCCCCATCCTGGATCAGTCTAATCAGGGCTGTGTCGTCCGCAAACTTGAGAAGCTTGACAGAGGTGTCTGTGGAGGTGCAGTCATTGGTGTAGAGAGAGTAGAGGGGAGGGGAGAGTACGCAGCCTTGCGGTGCTCCTATGTTGAGGGGCTACGGGTCTGAGATGTGCTTTCCCCATCTCAAATGTTGCTTCCTGTCTGTCAGGAAGTTGGTGATCCACTGACAGTGGGATTCAGGCACAGTCAACTGGGAGAGCTTGGAGTGTAGTAGTTCTGGCACAATAGTGTTGAATGCAGAGCTAAAATCCACAAACAAAATCCTCGCATAGGATTTTGGCGGTCTAGGTGCTGAAGGATGAAGGGGAATGTCCATGGTTTATACCCTTGTTTTTACAGATCTCTTTATAATGGATTTTGGTTATAGCGGACTGACATACCGACCTTCACCACCAGGCCGATGCCACCCCCAGTTGGCCACTCCCAGGCTGTGCCTGCCATCACCGCCACCACAGCCATGCCCGCCACCATCTGCCCAGTCATGCCTGCTGTCACCTCCACCCCAACCAGGCCCGCCGCCATTGCCACCGCCTCCCCAGTCACTCTCAGGCCATTCCTACTGCCGCCGTCACCCCTTACCTACACTCTGGAGGGCCGCGATCAACGACTCCGGCAATCCTCACCTCTTCCCCACTGTCAGCATGCCGGGGCCATCAACTCAACTAGTTTCAAGATCCAGTTCCAGACAGAGTCTCAAGAAGGGTCCCGACCTGAAACGTCACCTATCCATGTTGTTCAGAGATGCTGTCTGACCCGTTAAGTTACTTCAGCATTTTGTGTGTAAACCTGCATCTGCAGTTGTTTGGTTGTACCCTGATAATCCCAAACACGGTTATAGAGGGCAGTCGTCAATAAAGGTACACCACCCCATGATACATTTTAATGAGGGTTTACTGTCATTCCTTGATCCAGTCAGTCAATCAATCAATCGGATTGAACAATTGTTACTGAATGGTGTAAAGTTTGATCTACCAAATACAAGTTTGATTATTTTCTTCAATAAACAATGGAGAGAAACTAATGAGGAATTAAAAAAAAAAGACAATTAAGAAATGATACAGAAAGCAGTTGGTTATCACAGAAATGGGTCTTCGATTGTGTAACTAGTGGAGTGACACAAGGATCCATCTTGACCTTCAGTTATCTACTATTTATAGTAATGACCTTGAGGAGGGGGCAGAGTATAATGTATCCAAGTTTGCCAATTTCCCAAAGTAGTAGGAGGATATGTTGTAATGAGAATATTTGGACTGGAACAGGATACAAGCCATTGTTAGCAGTTTGTAGGGTGAATCAAATGAGAAGATAGTGCGACTTGGGTGGGGGAGGGATAGAGAGAGAGGGAATGCCAGGGCTACCTGGTGTGAGGGAAATCATATTCATACCAATGTTAAAGGATACAAGCCATTGTTAGCAGTTTGTAGGGTGAAAAAGATAGAGACTTGGGTGGGGGAGGGATCGAGAGAGAGGGAATGCCAGGGCTACCTGATGTGAGGGAAATCAATATTCATACCACTGGGCTGAAATATGAGATGCTGTTCCCCCAATTTGCGTTTAGCCTCACTCTGACAATGGAGGAGACGCAGGACAGAAAGGTTTGTGTAGGAATGGGAAGGAGAATTAAAGTGCCTGGCAACTGGGAGATCAGGTTGGTTCAGGCGGGCTGAGCGAAGGTGTTCAGCGAAACGATCACCCAGTCTGCGTTTGGTCTCGCCGATGTACAAGAGTCCACATCTTGAACAATGGATACAGTAGATGAGGTTGGAGGAGGTGCAAGTGAACCTCTGCCTAACCTGAAAGAACTGCTGGGATCCCTGGACAGAGTCGAGGGAGGAGGTATAGCGACAGGTGTTGCATCTTCTGCAGTTGCAGAGGAAGGTACCTGGGAAGGTTCACTAGACTAATCCTAGGGATGAGATGGTTGTCCCATCTTGAAATTACACCTGTATTCTTTGGAATTTAGAAGAATGCAGCACAAGAACCGCATAGTGCATAATAAAGTAGTTGAAATGTTTCCTCTAGCGAGATAATATCCAACAAGTCAACATGGTTACAAAGGGACACTCGCTTAAAACCGAAGGGCAAAGAACTTCCATTCACAGAGATGTCAAACATCCAGAATTCTCTGACATGGAAGGCTCAATCATGGGAAGTATTTAAAGAGAATTTAGATGCATTTTTGAAAGAAAGATTAGTGAAATTAAGAGCATGGAAGATTAGCCATAATCATATTGAATGGCAGGGCAGGCTTGAAGACATGGGACTCCTCCTATTTTCTCATGTTTTTAAGATAAATTATTTAAATCTCCAATAATAATGAAGTCTGAAGCAATTGGACTCAACATGTCAGATATGGGTGGTTGTTAGCAATAATTAAGACTTGTCAGAATGTTAGAAATTGCACATTTCTTAGTCTGCTTCATAAAAATATATATTTGTACAGGTGTTTTGTGTGATTGCACGAGTTTTAATATCACGGTGAGATATTGGTATAACATGGCTTCTGGAGAGTGGATGAGCAACTAAAACAGCATCTTCCTGATTTCCTCATTTAATTTCACTGATATGGTTACTGGGAATTCATTCAACTTGTACTTAAATAATATGTGGTGATTAAAAATATTATTTTTAACATGAGAGTCTAGGTGATTGTTACTGACTGTAGTGAGGCCATTTTGTATGAAAGAAACGTGACTGGTTGAAAACACTTGGTGCTGTGCTGTTCACGTTAATAGAATGGTTTGTTGAGTGTCCCTGCCAATAGATAGATATAGATATGCCATTTATTGTCACTATACATGTACAATGAAATTAAAAGCTGCTCGTACTCAGTGCATACATATAATTTAGTACAAAAAACAAGAAACAGAAAAACAAAAACAGAAGGGAGAAGGGAGAGGGAGGGGGGGGGGGGGGGGGGATAGGTGCACAATTCTGCGGCGCTATATACATATATACAGATGGAAGTCCGGGTGTTGGGCTGTGAAGTCAGTGCATGTGTGAATTTGAATTAAGAGTAGTTATAATTTTTGGAAAGCAACTATTCCTGAGTCTATTTGTCCTGGATTTGATGCACCTATAGCGCCTTCCAGAGGGCAGCAGGTCGAACAGTCCAAACGCAGGATGGGAGCTGTCTTTGATGATATTCTTTGCCCTGCTAAGGCAGCGGGAGGTGTAGATATCCATCAGGGAGGGGAGAGGGCAACCAATGATCTTCTGCGCTGTCCTAGTTACCCTCTGAAGCCTCTCCCTGTCTGCCATGGTGCAGCTGCCATACCATGCTGTAATGCAGTATGTCAGCAGGCTCTCGATGGACGAGCGGTAGAAGGTCAGCAGCAGGTTAGAGTCCGCAACCTGGACTCTCACATGTGCCTGGAGATTACCTTCGTGATTACCGGAGTGAGGGCCACAGGACGGTAGTCATTAAGGTTGGTGATGGGAGACTTCTTCGGCACTGGGACGATTGTGGCTGATTTTAGGCAGGACGGAATAACTGCCTGGTCCAGGGAGAGGTTGAAAATTCTGGTGAAGATGGCAGTGAGCTGGTGGGCGCACGCTTTGAGCACCTTACCAGGTACTCCATCTGGGCCGGTAGCCTTCTTGGGGTTCACTGCCAGGAGCACCCGTCTGACATCGTGCTCCCTGACAGTGAGTGGGGTAGTACAGGAGCCAGGTGAGGGTGGGAACAGGGCTGTAGCAGGTGAGTGCTGCTGTTGTGATGTTTCAAAGCGGGAGAAGAAGCAATTTAGCTTTTCTGCCAGCGGCACACTCAGGTCTTCTGACTTTGTGGCACAGCCTCTGTAGTTGGTAATGTCTTGTATGCCCCGCCATACCTCCCGTGTATTATTGCTGGACAAGTGGGACTCTATGCTCCTCTTATGGTCCGCCTTGGCTTTTTTAATACCACTTTTCAGATCGGCTCGAGCAGCCCTGTACAGAGCTCTGTCACCTGACCTGAAGGCAGCATCGCGGGCTCTGAGGAGTGTGCGGACCTGGCTGGACATCCAGGGTTTCTGGTTTGGGAAAACCCGTATGTTTTTGTCCACAGTCACGTTTCCGATGCAGAACTTGATATAGTCCAGCACCGATTCTGTGAGAGTTTCCAGATCCTGGTGTTCGAATATGTCCCAGTTTGTCTGTGTAAAGCAGTCCTGTAGATTGGAGAGTGCATTTTCAGGCCAGGTTGTAACAGATCTTATGGTGGGCCTGGCACTGCGTCTGAGGGGGGTGTAGGCTGGAGAGAGCAGGAGGGAGAGATGATCTGACTGGCCGAGTTGGGGGAGGGGGGATGGCTCTATACGCGTGCTTAATATTGGTGTAGACAATGATCACACAGAAAGACTGGAAACTTGGATGAAATACCAGAGTCATTGTGTGTGGTGCAGACTTACGGAAAGTCAGCCTCTTCAAGAAATAACAAAATAAACAATGCAACAACTTCATCAATACATGTGAAATCTTCCCATTCTGCTACTGTGCAAAAAAATACATGGCACATGGAGATGATTCAACACTTGGCAGTATCTCCTATTCCTCACTTCAAAAACAACTTTGCATTAATGATACTAAATAGGGTCAATAATCTATTTAACTATGGTTTGCGAGCCACAGGAAGCTCCTTTTGCACCCAAAATTAAAATGTTACGGCAACACCAAAATCGACATTAAGTGATTTGTCAGAAATTGAATCTATAGAACCATTGCTTTGACTGAGACAACAGGCAAGGGAGCTACTATTACTAGAAAGAACCATACAAAGGTTCTGCTGAAAATATTACAGATAAAAAAAAACAGGGACTAACAATGCACACATGTGTAATAAGTTCATAGGTTCTGGGAGCAGAATAAGGCCATTCAGTCCATTGCGTCAACTCCACCATTCAATCATAGTTGATTTATCTTTCCCTATCAACCCCATTCTCCTACCTTCTCTCCATAACTCCTGACATCCTTACTAATCAATATCAATTGTCTTGGCCTCCACAGCCGTCTGTGGCAATAAATTCCACAGATTCACCACCCTTTGACTAAATAAATTCCTTCTCATTAACTTTCTAAAGGCATGTCCTTTTATTCTGAGGCAATGGCCTCTGATCCTACACTCTCCCACTAGTGGAAACGTCTTCTTCACATTTACTCTATCCAGGCATTTCACGATTCGGTAAGTTTCAATGAGGTTCCCCCTCATCCTACTAAGCTCAAGTAAGTATGGGCCCAGTGCCTTCAAATGCTCATCGTATGTTAACCCAATCATTCCTGGGATCATTCTCGTAAACATCCTCTGGACCCTCTCCAATGCCAGCACATCCTTCTTCAGATGTTTGCATTATAGCCCTTTCGACATATTTCCTAGCATTGCATTGCCTTCCTTACTACCGATTCAACTTGCAACATAACTTTTAGGGAATCCTGCACCAGCACTCCCAAGTCCCTTTTGCAATTCTGAATTAATATTGGAGTTTGACATAAAAGGCTTAATCAAAGTAAAAACAAAGACATCAAAGAAAAGGCACAAAACACCAAAGAAAACAATCAAAGAAAATGCATAAAATGGGTGTAAAACTGAAGCATAAATATGCCACAAAATATTCAAAATAACAATTTATAGGGGATGCAAATGTCCTAATTATTCACAAACTGAAAACCTGAAAACAATATACAAAATCTATCCGAGCCAAATCAGTTTTGTTTTAGTCTCCTCACAAAATAAGCTAAAGTCTTGCACAGTACACAAGCCATTGGGCTAAATAAAATCTGTCTTTATTATCTGGACAGTCACCAGTGAAATTGCTTGGTCAAAGCAGTAGTTGATCATAAGAGCAGAATAAAGGCTAGATATTCTGCAACAAGTGTTTTACCAGCAAACTATCAATTGCAAGGCACTCTTCACAATAGTTACTTCTGAATGGCATGCTTTGATTCTGGGCTATATATGGTCACTTTCAATTATATCCTAAAAATAGGCAACTCTAAGTGACACAAGAAACTGCAGATGCTTAAATCCCGAGCAAAACACAAAGTGCTGGAGGAACCCTGCGGGTCATTCAGTCACATCAAATAATATTACGAGTACAATCAAGCCATACACCAGCGCAACAGGTTGGACAACGTAAAATACCACTGTGCAAAGTATGGTGTTACAACATTGTAGGATTATAGTTTAATGTAGAGATACAGCGTGGAAACAGGCCCTTCGGCCCACCGAACCACACCTACCAGTGACCCCTACACATTAACATTGCCTCGCACACTGGGGAAAATTTACATTCATACCAAGCCAATTTACCTACATACTTGTACGTCTTTGAAGTGTGGGAGGAAACCGAAGATCTCAGAGAAAACCCACGCAGGTCATGTGGAGAACGTACAAACTACATACAGACAGCATCCATAGAACCCGGGTCTCTGGCGCTGTAAGGCAGCAACTCTACCGCTGCCCACTTACAGAGAAAATGTTCAAGGCCCACAACGAGGTAGGTTGGAAGATTGGGCCTACACCCTAGTTTATGGGAGGACTGGTCATTAGTAGTCTGGTTACAGCTGGCAAGTTGCTGTTCTGAGAATTAAGATAAGAACACAGCGGGTCGACAGAGACTAGGTTGATGGAGCCCGCAGCCAGCCCCTGCATTGACGGAGCACCGAGGCTGGGTCGGCGCCGCGGAGGCTTCAGGAGGGGACCCGGCTGCAGTTGTGGGGGAAGTCGGTGATGGTGTTGGGGTCGGCGGTTGTTGAAGGCACGGTGGAGGATGTACCGCCAGAAACAAAGGAGGACCCAGCCTGGGGGGGGCCGCTGTGAGAGGGGGAGAACAAAGGAGGGCCTGCCACGGGATACTCAGTGCCCTTTATGTGGCGACTATTTGCATACCTTGGGTGTGCAACAAAGAATTTCACTGGGACTTGTCACATGTCAATAAAGTATTTATTCATTTGCTCGGAGTTCATTTTATATACGAGGGGGATTTTTTGCTTCAACTTTCTTTTGCTCAGAATTCCAGTCAACTTGCGGAAAAAAACCAACTTTCCTTTGTTATTCCTAAGTGAATTACTTTAAACCCATGCTCTGCGGTATTTGACCCCTCTGCACTGGGATATGGGAAGACCCTTTCCACAACCCTCAGATTTTATGTACCTCTGCTTCCCATTCCTTGCACTGCCCTTCTTGCTCTGTTTTCATCACATACTTTCCACAATATTCAATCTCATCTGAACAGTGAAGATAATTAGAAATTAAACATAAGCTTTCAATCAACTTGCAAAAATAAAACTTGTTAATCTTTTGTTTGAAAAGTAATATCTAAAGCAGAATTTGAACGTGTACCGCAGACAGCAAAGCTCCGTTGATCTTGGAGCACGTGTAATGTAATATTATCACAGAGGAAAGGCAATATTAACATTACCTATTACGAGTGATGGCAATTGAAGTTTTGACACTGATTCATATGAAAACAGAATGATCCTCTAAATTTTACTTCAACCACCTTCCTAAAATGTCGGTTTAACTAATTTCGCACCACGTTTTTTCTGCAGAAATAAACTGAATACGAGACAGCGCCATAAAATATATCTTGTTTTTTGTTTAAAGCAGTGTTCAAATGGAGAGCCATATTTTAATTTTCCGTTAGCTGTGCTATGGTGGAGGTGGGTCGATAGTTTGGAAGAAATAATACCTCCATTAACTGTTCAAGAAGGAACTGCAGATGCTGGAAGATCGAAGGTACACAAAAATGCTGGAGAAACTCAGCGGGTGCAGCAGCATCTAGATGCTGCTGCACCCGCTGAGTTTCTCCAGCATTTTTGTGTACCTCCATTAACTGTTCTACACAAACCTACCCGGGAAGATGTATGCGGGGGGTACCACCATTTTAACAACTAGTTGCACTTGCATCCAGAACTGCGGTGAAATAACGGTGGCCTTTCTGAAGCCGTGCTCCAGTCAGTTCAAAAGAAAAACAATCTATATTTCAGAGAATTTGAACCAAGCGTTGTTTCGCTGCAAAACCCCTAGCACGAATTGAACCGTACAGTTCAACCAAAAACAAACTACAAAGCTTCGGGTCTCCCGAGGGTTTTCCACACAACAAAATAACGAGAACTTGCACAAAAATCAGGTTTCAGCTCAGATACGAACACACAATTCCGAAATAAAATTCACATTAGATGTGCCGAGTTAAATTATGCAGCATTCTCGAATTTATTTGGAGAAAGAGGTTCGTCTGATGCAACTAACGGACCAAGTCTTCGCATGTGTGAGTCAGTGCATCATGCGAGACAGCGAATGAAATGATTCATGGATGGTCTAGTGCAGGGTTTCACTGACACGGATTTTAATGAACCGATGTCACTGAAATACGGGATTTTAAATTAAAAATGGATTAATGATCCGCCTTTAAAATGGGAAGATTTTAACGAGCTTATAATTGAGGCATCTCGTGACTAAAACATAACCTCGTACCCTTTCATACGTTCCTGGGTGCTATAACGGTTTTTACTAACATTACCACATGAAAAACTTTGCTGTGAACAGCGCATACAGACGTTTCAAAGGGCAATTAATAATATGGGGGCGAAGTAATTAGTCAGGTGTTTATTATTTGATGTAAGGAGAGGGTAAAATGGAAAATTGCAAACAATCTCGTCTTTGGACAGCCATGTCCACTCATCGTTTTTTTTTTGCGGGAGCTAGCGGTACCAATACATTTCCTACAAAGTTAAACGTAGTTTAACTCTTACCTGCCAGGCAGAGTACAGGCATCCACCACGAGAACCCAGATAAACACATTTTCAACGTTCTTTACATCCCAAATATTTTGTTACGACTCGAAATTGGCTAATCTTGGGCTGTGAATTAAATTCCGATTTCCCATTGTAATTCCTCTCTGTCTCTCTCAACACTGGCAAGGCACTGAAGTATCGGCCAAGCTTTATCTGGCACCTGTTACTCGTCCAGCACTAAAGGGCTGTACGCTGTTCCGACCCTTGACAGAAATAAACCAGCAGAAAGGAACGTGGCTTCGGAAATTCATATATGCCTTTTATTCCGCATATAACGTCTTGTTGCTTCGTGTGTTGGCATGAAACAAAATCTAACGCGGGGGGTAATTCGCCGTATAAGTATCCCAGCCCCCCTCTCTCCTGATGAGCTTTTCCAATCACATGGCTTCATTGATGCTGATTTGGTCTCGACTGTGGCTGAAACTGTCAGCGTTCCTGGCTCAAAGTACAGATCATTTTATCCACTTGCTTATTTTTGCGGGACTTCTTCCTTCACCTTTTGGTATTCCATATAACGTGGCGGACAACAGTAGAATTCTAATTAGAATTTAGCCAACGCGTGAACTCTCGACTGCATGAATGGTGCCCGTTAATTTCACCTCACTGTCTGCATTAACAAAACGCCTTCAAGCTGAGGTTAATGCATTTCGTTCAGAATTCCCACAAAATTGCACAATGCGTTGGACATTAGGAGAATAAATGATGCTTGTTTGGTTGTGTGGAACATTCAGTATGGCACGATTTTAACTGCAACAATGTAATTAGCTTGCAGTATTCAGACATTTATTGGAAGCAGAGCCCCACTGAGACATGACCGGAATTGATAAGCTTGTCAGGAAAATGAAGCAGTAGTCCTGATTCCAAACATTACGTTTCAACGAGATGGATTCCAGAACAGCTTGAGCGAAATAAAAACAAATAATTGTGAAAACATTCACCAGGTCAAGGCAGTATCTGGAGAGAGAAAATTAACATTCTATGCTGACCACCCTTCATGAGAACGGAGTTGAAATCAAACTGAGAACGCTGTTGGCTTATGCGTTCAGCCAGCCAGCCTACAAGACATACAATCACACACCCCATGTGTTATGCAGCTCCATCTTGAATGGAATTAAGATTTTCCCCTCCACATCCCTAATGCAGGTGACTTTTTTTTTGAGTAAAGGTGTTATTTCTTCCCAAACAATTGTCATTTGACCTTTCACCACTTCAGGCATGTGTACTTTTCCTTTGAGTCAGCCTCCCACTTAGATTCTCCGACATTCAGTTATGATTTTGAAAAAGACGCTGCACTCCTGACAGCGTTCCAGCCTCGTTTCAGACATAGGTTGAAATCCAGAGTATCTAACGCACAAAACTGCCCAAGCAAGATAGCGATCAGAGGAAAAGCACTTTCCAGAATTCCTTACCTGATGTCAGGGAAGATCATTTGTTTGAGTTGCCGACCATCGATCATCCATTCACACTAATTCTATGTTAAACCACTTTCTCATCCACTCTCTACACACTAGGGTCAATTTACAGAGGCCAATCACCCTACAAACCCGCACGTCTTTGGGACTAGGTGGAAACCTGAGCATCCAGTGGAAACCCACGCGGTCACAGGGAGAACGTGCAAAGTCCACACAGACAGTGCCCCAAGGTCAGGATCAAACCCGGGACTCTGGAACTGTGAAGCTGCGGCTCTATCAGCTGTACAATCATAAACAAAACACAGAGTGCTGGGGAACTCAATGGGTTAGGCAGCTTCTTTGGAAAGAAAGGACAGATGATGTTTTGGGACACTTCCAAAATATCTTTTGTTTGTTCATGTTCAGGATTTGGGCATTGCAGGTAAAAAGTAAAAAAGTAAAGTAAAGTATCCTTTATTGTCATTCAGACCTTTCGGTCTGAACGAAATGTCGTGCCTTGCAGTCATACATATAATAAAATAACAAAAACACACAATAAACAAAATTTTAACACCCACCACAGTAAGTTCACCAGGCACCTCCACACTGTGATGGAAGGCAAAAGTCTTAGTCTTTGTCTCTTCCCTCCTTGTTCTCCATCTGCGCTGAGGCGATCCAGGCTGCTGATGTTGTGACCCCGCTGGCTGATGGTAAGTAAGTCAGTCCCGCGTCTGAATCCGAGCTCCACGAACGGGCCGGTTCAAACTCCGCGGCCCGGGGTGGTCGAAGCTGCCGCCCTCCAGTCCAGTGGAGGAAGCTGTTGTTGCGGGAGCTCCGGGAAAACAGGTCACCAACCTGTGACCTGCGAGCTCCGATGATGTCGTCCACTGGGCCCGCGGCCGAGCCTCCGAAGTCGGGCCGCTGCCGCCGGAACAGTGCCACAGCTCCGAAGTCGGGCCGCCGGAACACCGGTACGCCGCCACAGCCCAGAAGTCGGCCAGCCTCGCGCTGGTAAGTCCTGGCTGGCTACCGCAAGAACAGGAGTACGGAGGATGCCATCTCAACGGCACTTCACTCCGCCCTCTCCCACCTCGACAACAGAGCCACTTATGTAAGAATGCTGTTCATCGATTACAGCTCAGCATTCAACACCATTATTCCATCAAAACTGATCACCAAACTCGGTAATCTGGGCATCGACCCCTCCCTCTGCAACTGGATACTGGACTTTCTAACCAACAGACCCCAGTCTGTGAGGTTAGACAAGCACACCTCTTCAACCCTCACCCTGAACACCGGCGTTCCTCAGGGCTGTGTGCTGAGCCCCCTCCTCTACTCCCTCTTCACCTATGACTGCACACCTGTACATGGTACTAACACCATCATCAAGTATGCAGATGATACAACGTTGATTGGCCTCATCAGCAACAACGATGGGCTGGCCTACAGGGAGGAGGTCCAGCACTTAGCTGCAATGGTGCGCTGACAACAACCTGGCCCTTAACTCCAAGAAGACCAAGGAGCTCATTGTAGACTTCAGGAAGTCCAGAAGCGGCACGCACACCCCCATCCACATTAACGGGACGGAGGTGGAACGTGTTTCTAGCTTCAGGTTCCTGGGAGTCAACATCTCCGATGACCTCTCTTGGACCCACAATACCTCTACTCTGATCAAGTAGGCTCATCAGCGTCTCTTCTTCCTGAGGAGACTGAAGAAGGTCCATCTGTCTCCTCAGATCCTGGTGAACTTCTACCGCTGCACCATCGAGAGCATCCTTACCAACTGCATCACAGTATGGTATGGGAACTGCTCTGTCTCCGACCGGAAGGCATTACAGAGGGTGGTGAAAATTGCCCAACGCATCACCGGTTCCACGCTCCCCTCCATTGAGTCTGTCCAAAGCAAGCGCTGTCTGCGGAGGGCGCTCAGCATCGCCAAGGACTGCTCTCACCCCAACCATGGACTGTTTACCCTCCTACCATCCGGGAGGCGCTACAGGTCTCTCCGTTGCCGAACCAGCAGGTCGAGGAACAGCTTCTTTCCGGTGGCTGTCACTCTACTCAACAACGTACCTCAGTGACTGCCAATCACCCCCCCCCCCCCCCCCTCCGGACACTTATTATTTTTTTTATTCAAATCGTTTGCTATGTCGCTCTTCAAGGGAGATGCTAAATGCATTTCGTTATCTCTGTACTGTACACTGACAATGACAATTAAAATTGAATCTGAATCTGAATCTGAATCTGGCTCTGCTCCAGAGCCTCGAGGTCGGCCCCAATTGGATGCCCCCAGCTCTGCCATTAGGCCTCAGCGCAGACGGAGACGGGGAATACGACAAGAAATGGTCGCATTCCCCTGAATAAAGAGACCAAAAACATGTTTCTCTCCCCCCCCCCCCACACATACACAACCTAATAAACTAAAATTAACTAAAACAGGACAGAAGAAACCAACAAAAAAAGAAAAAAAACAGACAGACTGCAGCTGTTAAGGCAGTGCCGCCACTTCCACTTCAGGTCAGGCCAGCATTTATTGCCCAACCCCAATTTCCACAGTAGTCCACAGTACATAGAACCATACAGGAGCAAGTTCTTCAGCCCACAATGTCTGTGTAAAACACAATGCCAAGTTAAACAAATCTCTTCTGGCTGCATGTGATCATTTCCATCTATCCCCTGTATATCCATGTGCTCATCCAAACGTGTCTTAAATATCACTATCGTGTCTGCCCCCACCACTAACCCTAGCAGCACTTTCCAGGCACTCGCCGCACTCTCTTTTTAAAACTTGTCCAACACATCTTCTTTAAACTTTGCCCCCATCATCTTAAAGCTTTGCCTCGAGTATTTGATATTTCCATTCTGAGAAAAGGTTCTGTCTACCATCCACTTGTCTACCCCAGTCAGGATGTTTATGTGCTGGTTAGGCATAATCAATGGTGATGCCCATGTAATTGTTGGTGGGGGATGTGGCAGAGCTAATTCTGAGATGATCATGGTTCAGTCTTCTCCAAGATCTATTTAAGAAAGAACTGCCGATGCTGGAAACATCAGAGGTAGACAAAAAATGCTGAAGAAACTCAGCGGGTGAGGCAGCATCTGCGGAGAGAAGGAATAGGCGACGTTTCAGGTCAAGACCTTTCATCAGACTGATGTGGGGGTGGGGGCGGGAAAAAGAAAGAGGCGGAGACAGTGGGACTAGAAGGTGAGCTGGGAAGGGAGAGGGGAAGGAGGAAGAAGTCAAGGGCTATCTAAAATTAGAGAAGTCAATGTTGATACTGCTGGGGTGTAAACTACACAAGCAAAATACCCAAGCTTGTCTCCTCACTACATTTACTGCTGGCTCGTCGCAAATCTGAGTTTTTGAGTGATCTGTGCAAGGCATTCATTGATGCTGGAATTCCACTGTGGAAATTGGAAAACAAATCTCTCAGAGGTATTTTAGAGAAATACACAGAGGAACATATACTGAGCGAGTCATCATTACGGAAAAATTATGTTGACGGCAACTTGAACATTGTTGTGCAGAAAATTAGAGTTTAAGTTGCATGCAACAAAATATGGATCTCAATAGACGAGACAACCGATGCTGTGGGGAGATATGTTGCCAATGTGGTCATCGGTACACTGGAGGCAGGTCAACCATCAAAGGAGTATTTGTTGACATTGGAAGTATTGGAGAAGTCAAACAGCTCAACTGTTGCTCAGTTGTTTACATCATCACTTGCTGTACTTTGGCCAGAAGGTATAAAACATGAGAATATTCTTGTTTTTGACTGATGCAGCTCCGTATATAAAAAAAGCTGCTCATGCTCTCAGTTTTATTCCCCAAAATGTTGCATTTGACATGCTTAGCTCAAGGACAATAGAATTGCCAAGCGCATACGTAGCTTGCTTCCAAATGTCGATCACCTTGTTTCCAATGTCAAGAAAATCTTCCTAAAAGCATCGTCACGTGTGCAGTTGGTCAAGGAAATGGCACCCGAGATTCTGCTACCTCCTCAGCCCGTTTTGACTAGGTGGGGCACATGGCTCTCTGCTGTACTCTATGCTGCATATTTTGAAAAGATAAAATAAATCGTCAACTGTTTTGAAGAAGAAGAATCTGCTGCAGTCAGGATCGTCAGTGAAATCATGCAGAAAAAGCCCCTCCACCGCGATCTTGTTTATTTACTTCCAATTTTACAAACTTCCCAAAGCTATCACTTCCCCTGAGAAACGTGGCAAAACATTAGTGAATAACTTGCAGGTTTTCAACAAAGTAACTGACGATATTCGTAAAATTCCTGGCGATGTAAGTAAAGACATCACAAGGAAAATGTGAGAGAGTGATATTAGCTAACAAAGATCTTAATAATAATAATCTTATTTATATAGCACATTTTCAGTCAACTTGCATTGACCCCAAAGTGCTTCACATAATTACACTTGAAGAAATACAAAACGTAACTAAAGTTCTCAAAGGTAATTGTAATGCACAAGGTATCAACATGAATATAGAGTGCGTAGCTTGTTTCGGGTATGCACCAGTGACTTCAGCTGAGGTAGAAATATATGTTTTTCACAACTGAAGCATATTCTGTCTGTCAGACGGCATAGTTTAACACCAGATAATTTGAAAAAACTGCTAGTAATTATGTGCAACCAGGCAACATTGGTCATTTAATGTAGTATACCTTTATATTATCATTTTTAACCATATTTTTGTGGTGGAAATACATGCTTCTTTGCCTTTTTTCTCTCAATAGATGCCTTTCTCGTGCCTTTTTTGTAACTTTATTATGCCTTTTTGCCTGCCTATTTCAGAGTTTTTTAGCACCTAAACATCCTGGCTCTAGTTATGATTGTCATGGCTGGTGTCGATCCTTGCAACCCCTAGATGTTGCTGAAGTTCCACAGGAATAAATTACTCATCTCTAATCCTCCTTTCTTGAACCACTGTTTTGCTTCTGTTGACATTCTCAAAGAGTAGATGGCTAGGATGCTCCTGGAATTGGTGATAGCTCCAAGTGAACAACTTGAGAGATGGTTGTATTCCCGTCTGCCCCCTTTGTCCTTGTCAGCAGTGGAAGCCCGTGATGTCACGTTAGCAATGTACGAGCTAAGAGTAAATAATAAAACACGTAATCTGCTTATTGCTAGGTTCATCATGAAGAGACACAAAAGAGACTGCAGATGCAGAAATCTAGAGTAACAAACAATCTGCTGGAGGAACTCCCAGCTCTCCCATCAATCAATTGTCATTCGCCTTTCGCTACTTTTTTCTGACTCTTAATTGACAAAAGCAGTAAAATCTCTTGGCTGCAATTCTTCTGATAATCAATACTGACTTTGTCCTTAAATAGCTGCGCATCATCTGTAAATGTGATTCACTTAATTTCCAATGTGTTGCCCATATTGCTTCTGCCGCAATTTAATGCAGTGCTTTTCAGAAGATGCAGCGAATTCATCATAATTGTCCAGAACATATATAATGGGTTAATTTATAAAAAATGCATTAATTATTTGAACTAGTTAATTGCTATAAACTGTAGCAGTAGGTCACTCCACTGATCTATCCACCATCCTGAGGTAGACACAAAATGCTGGAGTAACACAGCGGAAGCCGGCAGCATCTCTGGAGAGAAGGAATGGTGACGTTTCGGGTCGAGACCCTTCTTCAGGCTGATGTCAGGGGAGTGGGCGGGATAGAGATAGACCATAGTTGGACACAGTAGGACTGGTGGGAGAACTGGGAAGGGGGAGCAGATGGAGAGAGAGGGAAAGCAAGGGCTATTTGAAGTTGGAGAAGTCAATGTTCATACCTCTGGGGTGCAAACTACCCATGCGAAATATGAGGTGCTGTTCCCCCAATTTGCGCTGGGCCTCACTCTGACAATGGAGGAGGCCCAGGACAAAAAGGTCAGATTGGGAAAGGGACGGGGTGTTAAAATGCTGAGCAACCAGGAGATCAGGTAAGTTAAGGCGGACTGAGCGGAGGTGTTCGACGAAGCGATCGCCAAGCCTGCGCTTGGTCTCGCCGATGTACAGGAGTTGACACCCGAAACAGCGGATACAGTAGATGAAATTGGAGGAGGTGCAAGTGAACCTCTGCCTCACCTGGAAAGACTGTCGGGGTCCTTGGATGGAGTCAAGGGGGAAAAGGTAAAGGGACAGGTGTTGCATCTCCTGAGGTTGATGGGGAAAGTACCTTGTGGTTTGGGTGGGAAGAGACGAGTTGACCAGGGAGTTGCGGAGGGAACTATCTCTGCGGAAAGCAGAATGGGGTGGAGATGTGGCTAATATTGGGATCCAGTTGGAGGTGGCGAAAATATTGGAAGATTATATGCTGTGTGTGACAGCTGATGGGGTGGAAGGTTAGGACAAGGGTCTCTGTCCTTGTTATGAATGGGGAAGGGGGAGCAAGAGTGGAGCTGAGGGATATCGAGGAGACCCTAATGAGAGCCTCATCTATAATGGAAGAGTGGAATCCCCGTTTCCTAAAGAACGCGGACATCTCCAATGACCTGGTATACCATTCTGATCTCTTTCCCAATTTTTTTTTCTTTTCTTTGAAACAAGTTCTGATCCACATTTGAACTCTGACTTTTCAACCTGTAAATAAACGTTTTTTTAAAGCTTTGGGGGCTAGCCATGTCCTTTTGTAATTTCCTCATAAAATAGAGGAAGTTGATCAGGAATGAATTTTTGCGATGTATTTTGATTCAACTAAATGTACATTTTTAAGTGTTCTCAATTAATTAATTTCAAGATATCCATACTGTACGACTGGAGACTGCAGGTGCTGAAATCTGGAGCAAAAATAAACTACTGGAGGAATTCAACGGAGCAAGCAGCATCAGTGCGGGCAACAGAATGGTTTCAGGTTATGATTCCGCATCAGGATTGATAGTGGAGAGGGAAGATAGCCGGGATAAAGAAATGGGATGAAGGGGCCAGACTGGAGCAGGTAAGTGATAAGTATAATTAGAAGAGGTGGTCTTAAATGATAAGCAGATGGAGTCAGCTGGGAAAGGGAAGGTAGTGACACAGGATGGAAGGTGACAGTCAGTTCTTTCTACTTTTTTTTTAGTATGTCCTAATGTGGGTTTTTAATGTTTCTTTGTGTGTCTTGTGTGGGGGGTGGTGTGGGGGGATAAGGGGGAAACAGCTCCTCCACGGAGAGGCGACTTTTTCCATGTCGCCTCCCCCGTGGCCTAACAGCAAGGATCGGTGCGGCCTTTCCCGGAGACGCGCCTGGGGCTTCAGCGGCGGGCGCAGCGCGGATTTTCGGTGGGGAGCGCTCCGTTCACTGGCCCGCGGCAGCCTGAGCCAGGGCCTGCAGAGCTCCAGCTGACGCTGCGTCCTTGGACTGGGATCCTTCGTTGGGGACCCGGGGGGGAGAAGCTCCGAATGCCGGCCCGTGGCCTACTTCTACCGCAGGTGCGGCGTGGACTTACCATCAGGAGCGGGGTCCCTCGCCGGGGATCCCTGGAGGGGAGCTTCGACTGCCGGCCCTGCAGTCTGCGGTGCTTCTGGCTGCGGCGCGGCGGGAACTTTAAATCTCCGACCGCTGGCCTACACCAACCTGAAGCCGCGGTCTCCGGTGGGGAGGCACTGATTCAGGACTTACCTGGACTTTTTACCTTGTCTGCATATCTGGACGCCCACAGCGATGGCTGCGGAGAGTTGAGGTCCCGACCACGGGGGAAAATGGAGCAGGACTGGCCAAATTTTGTGCCTTCCACCACAGAGATGAATGCCGTGGTGGATGTTTGTGTTACATTTTTAGTATGTTTTTGTGTGGTCTTTTTCATTGTACCACTGCTGGCAAATTCATTTCACTTGCACTTTATGTGCATGTGACGAATATAACTGATTGTTGTAGAGGAATGATGGACAGATGGAACAGACAGGCAGGGGACAGGAAAGGCTAGGAGAGAGAAGAAATCCAGGTGGAAAGGTGTGTGGCTGATGGGTGAATTAAAATAGGAAAGTTGAACAAAAGGAGAGAGAACCTAAGTGGATCGGGGGTGTTGGTTCCCAGAAACTGTAAGCATTAATGTTCATGCCATTGGATTGTACGCTACCAAAGTGGAATCTGAGATGTTGTTCTTCTGAAATAAGACTAATAAACATAGAACAGTGCAGCACAGGGACAGGCACTTCAGACCACAATGTCCGTGCCGAACATAATGCCAAGTTAAATGAATCTCCTTCACCTCTTCTAATTCCCACATATCCCCTTTAAACTTTGCCCCTCTATATCTTAAAGTTGTGCCTTCCAGTCTTTAACATTTCCACCCTGTGAAAAAGTTTATATTTATCCTTCTCAATGTTATATATTTCTCTCAGGATGTATTCTTCTATAGGTTTCTATTTGCCAGGATTAGATTTATTATTGCTCTTGGTGATGATTTTACCCGAGAGCTAATTCACGATAACTGTTCAGTGTTAGAGCTTACTCACAACTGTCACCAGATCATGAATCTCAGCGGTTTTGTTTAGCATCCAGCAATAAATTTTGCATATAATCAATAGGTTTTGCTTTGTCTTTTAACCTATCTGCCACATCCACTTTGTTAATAATGAAGTTCGTAAACATGACTGTGTTATCCCTGTGTATTGTTGGAATATTGCAGAGGGAAAGATCCTCAAGTTTCTTCACTGCAAACCATGTTTTCACAAAGCTGAAGAAACTCTGAGGCAATTTATCCCATTGTATTCGCAAAGAAATAATTTATATTTATTCAATTACTGCCGACCTATCATAGCCTTTCACTTCTTGAGCAGCTTCTGCAATCCATCTAGCAAAAATACTCGGCACATTGCTCTAAGGAAGGGGCTTTCCATGATTTAGCTCAGTCATGATGAATTGAGGTATTTTTCCTGATCAATAA